>NC_068422.1:54634950-54934950 GCF_023373465.1 Oncorhynchus keta | reverse complement strand
TGTTGAACGCTGAGCTGTAGTCTATGAATAGCATTCTCACATAGGAGTTCCTTATATCCAAGTGGGACAGGGCAGTGTGGAGTGCATTAGAGATTGCATCATCTGTGGATCTGTTGGGGCGGTATGCAAATTGGAGTGGGTCTAGGGTTTCTGGGATAATGGTGTTGATGTGAGCCATGACCAGCCTTTCAAAGCACTTCAAGGCTACAGACGTGAGCGCTACAGGTCGTAGTCATTTAAGCAGGTTATGTTTGTGTTCTTGGGCACAGGCACTGTGCTTAAAACATGTTGGTATTACAGACTTGGACAGGGAGAGGTTGAAAATGTCAGTGAAGACACTTGCCAGTTGGTCAGCGCATGCTCGCAGTGCAAGTCCTGGTAATCCGTCTGGCCCTGCAGCCTTGTGAATGTTGACGTGGTTAAAGGTCTTACTCACATCGGCTGCGGAGAGCGTGATCGCCCAGTCTTCCGGAACAGCTGGTGCTCTCATGCATGTTTCAGGGTTATTTTCCTCAGAGAGCATAGAAGTAGTTTAGCTCGTTTGGTAGGCTTGTGTCATTTCAGTTGAAACGTACACTACCAAGGCCAGCGCTACCGGAGATATCAATGTCTCTTCCTGTGTTTTGATTCAGACAATCCCACAGAGGAAAGGTGAAGGGTAGGTTGTTTCCATTCCATTGATTCTAATTGGAAGGGCAATCGCTTCTACCTGATAGCGCCATGTTACAGTTTAATGGGTGTTCAACAGGCTGATTCAAGTGAAATGGCTAATTTGGCCCACACCTTGATTTTAGCTAAGTTGTTTTCAAATGGTATTTTGAAAAGGCACTGACTATAGGAGGTAGGGCTTTTACACTTTTGAAACAGGAAGCTAATCAATATCAATGGAAATTATTTGCAAATCAAGTTGCTGCTGTACACTGATGGGGGCATTACCATATTTGAGTGTCATGTAGGAAAATCTTACAGGTCAATACAATTCTGTCAAGAACATTTCCATTATATGGTTTAAAAATGTATCAGGTTGAAAAAATGAAAGTGCTGTGATCATGAGTAATTTGAACATGTTAAATCATTCATGTATCACATTATGTACCGCAGGGTCAGACAAATGTTTTATGCATGTTAGCTTTTAGTTTAGTTTCCTCATTACATGAGGTGAATAGGGCTCAACCGTTGAGTTTTCAAAATGTGCACGGAAAATGTCAGGCTTTTTTGTTGTGCACTTCCCTTTTTTATCTTATCAATAAACCCTAAATTGTCCATGGTGAATGTGTTGTGTCCCTCACTTCATACTTTACTAATATACTGTAAGTATGTGTAGCCCTAACAGAAATTCCAGAAAACTTAAATGAAAGCCAGCACACAACAGTAAAGTAACTTCATCCCTACTTGATGAGTTTTTTATACGGTTGTCAATACAACATACATTTACCTCATTTGGAGACAGAGATATACAGGAAGAACAGCTTTCCCACATCTTCTATATCCCTCTGGACAACGAAACTAGTCAGCCCAACAGTGAAAGACCAGTGTACCTGTAAGAGGTTTGGCTCTGACTTTCATTTTCCTGTGTGCTGCTGCTCTCATTCCTCAGCCGGTCTACTCCATCTGTCCCTGACTCGCAGGAACCTGCCTCCCTGAGCTCTGCCCCTCCGTCAATCCTAACATTGGCTCCAGTCGCTGAAATAGGTGCTGAGCATACATTGGCTCCTTCCACAACAATGTTCGTTTTGGCACAAAATGGCTACCAGGCAACATACTATAGGTTATGGGGAAGGTGGGTTACCTTTCCGCCGGACGATGAACTCAAACTTAGCCGGCACCAGGGTGTCCAGGCTGATGTTGAGCAGGTCCAGACCAGCCTCCTTCAGTTTAGGCAGCAGCCTCACCAGGTTCATACCGTTGGTGGTCACAGCAATGGTCTTCAGGCCCTCCAACTTCCTCAGCTCCGCTGGACAGACAGATGGACAAACAGACAGATGATAAACTGAAGCTGTGATACAGCACAGTGACAAATGGCATACAATTCCTGGTTGAATTGAACACTGTTGACTACAAAGTAAGTGGGTGTGACTGGCTAAGCATGCATATCACAAGATGGGGTTTGGGGATCATTTGCAAGATCAACCACAAAGCCCCACTTCACACACCCACGGAGACTTCAGACACTCTAGTGTAAAGTTTATTGGATCAGCTTCCCTTCCCCCAATTCTAACCATAAACTGACCTCAGATTAGCATCTAGGAGCATCCTGCCTTCCTGTTAAGGCAAGGGCTGATTTCAAGGTTTTACTGCTAACCTAGAAAGCCTCACATGGGCTTGCTCTTACCTAACTTTCTGATTTGGTCCTGCCGTACAAACATGCACGTACACTGGCTTACTGGTGCTCTTTCATGCCGTCCCTAGGAGGGGTGCGTCACTTGAGTGGGTTGAGTCACTGACGTGATCTTCCTGTCTGGGTTGGCGCCCCCCCTTGGGTTGTGTCGTGGCAGAGATATTTGTGGGCTATTCTCGGCCTCGTCTCAGGATGGTAAGTTGGTGGTTGAGGATATCCCTCTAGTGGTGTGGGGGCTGTGCTTTGAGAAAGTGGGTGGGGTTATATCCTTCCTGTTTGGCCCTGTCCGGGGGTATCATCGGATGGGGCCACAATGTCTCCTGACCCTCCCTTTCTCAGAGCCTCCAGTATTTATGCTGCAGTAGTTTGTGCCGGGGGGCTAGGGTCAGTTTGTTATATCTGGAGTACTTCTCCTGTCTTATCCGGTGTCCTGTGTGAATTTAAGTATGCTCTCTCTAATTCTCTCTTTCTCTCAGAGGACCTGAGCCCTAGGACCATGCCTCAGGACTACCTGGCATGATGACTCCTTGCTGTCCCCAGTCCACCTGGCCGTGCTGCTGCTCCAGTTTCAACTGTTCTGCCTGCGGCTATGGAATCCTGACCTGTTCACCGGACGTGCTACCTGTCCTAGACCTGCTGTTTTCAACTCTCTAGAAACAGCAGGAGCGGTAGAGATACTCTTAATGATCGGCTATGAAAAGCCAACTGACATTTACTCCTGAGATGCTGACTTGCTGCACCCTCGACAACTACTGTGATTATTATTATTTGACATGCTGGTAATTTATGAACATTTGAACATCTTGGCCACGTTCTGTTATAATCTCCACCCGGCACAACCAGAAGAGGACTGGCCACCCCTCATAGCCTGTTTTCTTCCTAGGTTCTGGCCTTTCTAGGGAGTTTTTCCTAGCCACCGTGCTTCTACACCTGCATTGCTTGCTGTTTGGGGTTTTAGGCTGGGTTTCTGTATAGCACTTTGAGATATCAGCTGATGTACGAAGGGCTATATAAATACATTTGATTTGATTTAGGAGCAACGTCCCTCAACACTACCTTAGACACCCTGGGATGACCTTTTACCTCAAAAGAAAAGTGCCAGTAGACATGTCTGCTGATGTCACGGTGCCAATCGGAAAAGGTCACGCATTTGATCAGCACATGACCACTGGTGAGCTGTGTCCACATGGACTCCATCCCTACCAGAACATCCAGTTTAGACACGCTCAATTTGCCTTTTCGCCATGATGTGGTTTGGCTTCTGTTGTGCAATTTCCCCTTTAGGCCTTTCCCTTGATGACATCACATCTTGTAGATGCACTGTCCTAACCCCACAAACCTCATGGAAAATAAATGGATTCCAATGCCTACCGTTATGACATCTACTGAAAAGCACCTCTAACAACTTGAACTCAAAATGACCAACCATTATTGTGTAAATCCTGTATCAATGAATGTGTATCTTGGATGATGATTCTTCCCAATGTGAGCACTTCAATAGAGTTATGATTGGTCGGTAACAGCAATGGTAGGCCATCATATCACAAGATACAACACACAGTCATGGCATAGTATATCCATTCCCCTTACATGATTCATTAAGTTTAAAGCACGCGGAGAGCGAGACAGTCATGAGCCTTGCCTCTCAAACACTTACAAGCCTCTCTCGCCAGCAAGGGGAGTTAACTTATGAATCATATATAACTGAAGATTATACAAAATCTTAGATCACTCCACAGACCAATGTCACTACATTCACTTTAAGTCACAATCATAGCTATTGGTTCTTGCCATTTAGTAGGAACAAACAGAAAAATTATACAGAAACTGATAAAATTACAAGAGAAAAACAGAGGTTTATAATTGTAGCAGGCTTGGTTTATCTGACATGTATACTGAACAAAAATATAAAACGCAACATGTAGTGTCATGACCTGAACTAAAAGGTCCCAGAAATGTTCCAATGAGCCAAGGCAAATGAGTCTCAGGTTCTCTTTTAGTAAACATTGAAAATGTCCCACAGACCAGCACACCATACAAGGGTTAAATCAAATAAAGCGACCCTTGAATAATTAGCGTAAACAATAAACCGTTCCAAATTGTAAATTGCATTTACGAATGAATGCGACTGGTATTAATTAGTCTTTCCTGTAAAAGAAAACTACTTTACAGACTCTCCGTTATGCTTATAAATGTATTTGGTGTTGTTTACATTGTTCCAAACTATTAGAGAAATTATACTGTAACCTAACAGCACCTGATTAGCACACATAATATGCATACAGTGCTTGCTCCTTACTTCATTTTTTTCAATACTAAGTTCAAATCCCCGAGCTGACGAGGTAAAAATCTGTCGTTCTGCCCCTGAACAGGCAGTTAACCCACTGTTCCTCGGCCGTCATTGAAAATAAGAATTTGTTCTTAACTGACTTGCCTAGTTAAATAAGGGTAAAAAAAAAAAAAGAATAAACATCTTGTTTTCGAGATGATAGTTTTCTGATTCGACAATATTAATGACCTAAGGCTCGTATTTCTGTGTGTTATGTTATAACTAAGTCTATGATTTGATAGAGCAGTCTGACTGAGCAATGGTAGAAACCAGCAGGCTCGTAAGCATTCATTCAAACAGCACTTTTGGGCGTTTTGCCAGCAGCTCTTCCCTGTGCTTCAAGAACAGCCCTGTATATAACTTCAAGCCCATCAACTCCCGAGATTAGGCTGGTGTAACCGATGTGAAATGGCTAGCTAGTTAGCGGGGTACGCGCTAATAGCGTTTCAAACATCACTCGCTCTGAGACTTGGAGTAGTTATTCCCCTTGCTCTGCATGGGTAACGCTGCTTCGAGGGTGGCTGTTGTCGATGTGTTCCCGGTTTGAGGCCAGGTAGCGGCGAGGAGAGGGATGGAAGCTATACTGTCACAATGGCAATACTAAAGTGCCTATAAGAACATCCAATAGTCAAAGGCATATGATATGCAAATGGTATAGAGAGAAATAGTCCTATTATTCCTATAATAACTCCACCTGCGATGCAGTGCCTTAGACCGCTGCGCCACTCAGGAGGCCGTCAACACTTTTTATGCAGCACTATTACAAAACGTGCTTCTACTTCCACACGCACTGCAGCTGCAATGAATGAGTAGTGCATCGATAGCCTTGATTTTTTTTCTTTTTAACATCTCGTCTAGTCTATTTTAACATAAAAGGATTATTTAACTTTCTCTGGTCAAAGGAACAACATGAATTGTTGCGTTTCGAACAGTGCGACTCGAGTTTCACCATCAGGTGGAAGACTGTGTCCCCTCTCTCTGGTCAGCCTCACCGGAAAGGAAGGAGCAAGCAAGGACACAGATAGCAGCATAGGGTCTGCCACTCTCCCCTCCTACACAGACCAATTCCATGCTCAAAATGACTGGAAACTCTGACATCTCCGACTTCGTTTCGATCAAGGGAAAAAAACAAGATCCGACTGGGAAAAAATTGATTTGAACCGTCATCCAACTCAGACCATTTTCATACCTTAAGTTCACAGATGTCATAATTTCACCTGGTTCTTTCCAACTTCCCAGTTTTCTTGAAAGCCCCATGAGCATCAGATGCAGGTGCCTACCATAAGTCCAGTAAAACAAAAAAGTGAATTATTTGGAAACTATTTCAATTGATGCTCAGCTGTGCCTAGTAAGTGGTACACCATCTGATCTATTTCATAATGAAAGAGCTAGTTTAATATAGTCTGAGAAGAACAATATCAGCAGGCATGGCCTTGCAAAAGTATTCATCCCCCTTTGCATTTTTCCTATTTTGTTGCATTACAACCAAAAATATAAATATATTTTTATTTGCATGTCATGTACTGGAAATACACAAACTAGTCCAAATTGGTGTAGTGAAAAAAATGACTTTCCAAAAGATTTAAAAAATAAACAAAACTGAAATGTATTCACCCCTTTTGCTATGAAGCCCCTAAATAAGATCTGGCGCAACCAATTACCTTCAGAAGTCACATAATCAGTTAAATAAAGTCCACCTGTGTGCAATCTAAGTGTCACATGATCTTAGTACATATACACACACCTGTTCTGAAAGGCCCCAGAGCCTACAACACCACTAAGCAAGGGGTACCACCGAGCAAGTGGCACCATGAAGACCAAGGAGCTCTCCAAGCAGGTCAGGGACAAAGTACAGATCGGGGTTGGGTTATAAAAAAATATCCAAAACTTTTAACATCCCACTGAGCACCATTAAACCCATTATGAAAATAATGTGGCACCACAACAAACCTGCCAAGAGAGGGCTGCCCACCAAAACTCACAGACCAGGCATGGAGTGCATTAATCATAGAGGCAACAAAGATACCAAAGATAACCCTGAAGGAGCTGCAAAGCTCCACAGTGGAGATTGGAGAATCTGTCCATTGGACCACTTTAAGCCGTACACTCCACAGAGCTGGGCTTTACAGACGAGCGGACAGAAAAAAAGAAAAAATAAGCAAACATGTCTGGTGTTCGCCAAAAGGCATGTGGGAGAATCCCCAAATATATGGAAGAAGGTACCCCGGTCAGATGAGAAAAAAATTGAGCTTGATCCATCAAAAAAACACCATGTATGGTGCAAACCCAACACCTACCATCACCCCAAGAACACTATCCCCACAGTGAAGCATGGTGGTGGCAGCATCATGCTGTGGGGATTTTTTCCATTGGCAGGGACTGGGAAACTGGTCAGAATTGAAGGAATGATGGTTGGCGCTAAAAACACGGAAATTCTTGAGGGAAAGGTTCAGTCTTCCAGAGATGTGAGACTGGGACAGAGGTTCACTTTCCAGCAGGACAATGACCCTAAGCATACTGCTGAAGCAACACTCAAGTGGATTAAGGGGAAACATTTAAATGTCTTAGAATGGCCTCGTCAAAGCCCAGACCTCAATCCAATTGCAAATCTGTAGTATGACTTAAAGATTGGGATCGGATGGGGCCAGTGTCTCCTGACCCCTCCTGTCTCAGCCTCCAGTATTTATGCTGCAGTAGTTTATGTGTCGGGGGGCTAGGGTCAGTTTGTTATATCTGGAGTACTTCTCCTGTCCTATTCGGTGTCCTGTGTGAATCTAAGGGTGCGTTCTCTAATTCTCTCCTTCTCTCTTTCTTTCTCTCTCTCTCTCGGAGGACCTGAGCCCTAGGACCATGCCCCAGGACTACCTGACATGATGACTCCTTGCTGTCCCCAGTCCACCTGGCCGTGCTGCTGCTCCAGTTTCAACTGTTCTGCCTTATTATTATTCGACCGTGCTGGTCATTTATGAACATTTGAACATCTTGGCCATGTTCTGTTATAATCTCCACCCGGCACAGCCAGAAGAGAACTGGCCACCCCACATAGCCTGGTTCCTCTCTAGGTTTCTTCCTAGGTTTTGGCCTGTCTAGGGAGTTTTTCCAAGCCACCGTGCTTCTACACCTGCATTGCTTGCTGTTTGGGGTTTTAGGCTGGGTTTCTGTACAGCACTTTGAGATATCAGCTGATGTACGAAGGGCTATATAAATACATTTGATTTGAAAGTGTTCCTAATGTTTGGTATACTCAGTGTATACACAGAGAGAACTTTGGGTCAGACACAGTGTAGGACCCCTGGAGAAGTTTGGGGTAAAGTACCTTACTCAAGGTCACAACGGCAGTACATCACTAGAGACTCTGATGCCCATGCCAACAGACCTCCAGTTGCCAGCTCATTCATTACCAATTGTTCCTGAATGGATTCTGCTGCTCTTGTTATTGTAATATCAAAATGTGCTTGATTTGAAGATTGCTGTACACAAGCGGAACCCATCCAACTTGAACGAGCTGGAGCAGTTATGCCTTGAAGAATGGGCAAAAATCTCAGTGGCTAGATGTGCCAAGCTTATAGAGACATACCCCAAGAGACTTGCAGCTGTTATTGATGCAAGAAGGTGGCTCTACAAAGTATTGACTTTGGGGGAGTGAATAGTTCTGCACGCTCATGTTTTCTGTTTTTATGTCTTTGATTCACAATAAAAAATATTTTGCATCTTCAAAGTGGTAGGCATGTTGTGTAAATCAAATGATACAAACCCCACAAAAATCTATTTTAATTCCAGGTTGTAAGGCAACAAAATGGAAAAATGCCAAGGGGGGTGAATACTTTCGCAAGCCACTGTATTGCCAATATGCTGTGATAATGTATTACGCTTACTGCACAAACCTCATTCCTACAGAACTGTTTTTATTAAGTTAATGTTGGTGACCACTGCTCTAGAGAAACGGGGCGTTGGGCTCACAAAAAAAAAAAATTAAATGGAAGTCAAGTAATTGAACCGATGTTGGTCAATTAGTTGTTTAATAATCTATTTATGTTTGGAAATCTGTACCACTGATGGGTTTGGACTTCTGAACTTTAAATGTTATTAATCATTAGTTATAATAGAGACCTGAGGGGCTCCATAACCCACGGGCTATGGTGGAATGTAGGGAAAGCGATCACATGGCAAGCATTGAGAAGGGGAGAGAGCCAGTGATGAAGGGGGTCGAGGTCAGGTTACTTTTAGAGAGAAAGAAAAGTTTATGTCCTGTATCACTTATCCTGCCTAGCAATAAAAGATACAATGTTTGTTCAGATGTGTAGGAGACTCAGCATAAGAGAAAGGTTTAAATATCAGTGCTTGTGAGAATATGTCTGTCGATTAAGCTGTTCGATCCTTTGAGAAGAATAAACTTGGTTTAAGCTTTCATAGTGTCCGAGTTCTTACTCTGGTAATTAGAATCTAACACCATGTGATCGTATACAAATAATAATTGATTGGATTTATATAGCACTTTTCTACTAACTGAGGTACTCAAAGCACTTTACAAAGTAGGGGGAAACTCACCCCATCCACCATAAATGTGTAAGGAAAGGGGGATAAATGACTAGTCAATTGTTCAACTGAAATGGGTCTTTCCACATTTAACCCAACCCCTCTGAATCAGAGAGGTGCAGGGCGCTGCCATAATCGACATCCACGTCTTCGGCGCCCGGGAAACAGTGGGCTAACAGCCTTGCTCAGGGGCAGAACGACAGATTTTTACCTTGTCAGCTTGGGGATTCAATCCAGCAACCTTTCGGTTACTGACCCAACGCTCTAACCACTAGGCTACCTGCCGCCCCCACCTCAGTGATGCACAGGGATGCACAACATACTTGTGTGCCAGAACTCACCACACATCAGCTATGAGGAGTGATATATATATACACGCACAACATTTAGGAATGAGGGTGGATAATTAGGTGGCCATGATGGAATGTGGCCAGGTTCGGAAATTTAGCCATGACACCAGGGTGAACACCCTTACTCTTACAATAAGTGCCACGGGGTTTTGAATTACCAAAGAGAGTTAAGACACCCGTTTTCTTATTTCCCCAAAATGTTGACCCCCTTCTTTCTCTCCAATTTCATGGTTTCCAATTGTTAGTAGCTACTATCTTGTCTCATCGCTACAACTCCCGTACAGGCTCGGGAGAGACGAAGGTTGAAAGTCATGCGTCCTCCGATACCCAACCAAGCCGCATTGCTTCTTAACACAGCGCGCATCCAACCCGGGAAGCCAGCCGCACCAATGTGCCGGAGGAAACACCGTACGCCTGGCAACCTTGGTTAGCGTGCACTGCGCCCGGCCCGCCACAGGAGTCGCTGGTGCGCGATGAGACAAGGATATCCCTACCGGCCAATCCCTCCCTAATCCGGACGACGCTATGCCAATTGTGCGTCGCCCCACAGACCTCCCGGTCGCGGCCAGTTACAACAGAGCCTGGGCGCGAACCCAGAGACTGCGCCACCCGGGAGGCCACGACACCCGTTTTAATGTCCCATCTGAAAGACGGCACCCTACGCAGGGCAATGTCCCCAAATGTTATCACGTTTTGAAATTATGTTTTTAGTCAAATGTTTTTAGTCAAATCTCTCTTTGGGCTTCTTGCGATTAGCAGTCCAAAATTATTATTTTTTTTATTACGTTCCGGCCCTCTGACCCTAGCCCATAGGCCTATATACATTATTATATGGTTTGAATCACAAATAAAGTGGCCAAATAACTTCTTAAAATGTCTGCTTTAAAATGGGTGTAGAGACTAACTGGCATACATACACAGCACGTGTGTTTCAAGCTTGGGGAAGATCATTTTCACCATAAATTAACCTTTATAACATGCATAAATCGCATTTGTTGGTACTTGAGAATGGTGTTATCCTGCTAATGGTACATTCGTGCTTATAGCCTACTGCCGTGTGCACATTGCTGTGCTTATAATGTGATAAACTATTAGGCTATCAACATTTTAAGCTAGACGTTCTCATCCGTTGCGTCAGGGTCATTGCTTAAAACAGTTTTTTTGATGCTAGTGGTTGTATTAATCTGGGATCTAGCGCATCCAACAACTGTCAAGAATTGTTTGGAATATTTATTTCTCACACAGAATAGGTCAACTTCGGTACTATGGGGGAGAGTAGATTGACATAGGCTATTGCTTTTGCTGTTTGTTAGGCCTACTCATCTTGTTGGCTGAGAAAGTAAATGTGGACAGTACTTTCAATATCTTCAATTAAGCACCTCGGAATTGGATAAGGACGTGAGCAGTTGCGTCCCTGATGTGTCTGTCTTCACTAGTAGCTTGTGAAGCGCATGGATTTTTTGAAGAGGATTATGGCCATACATAGGGGATGTGGCTGGGAAATTTAAGGTATTATCAAGTCCTTGGTAAATGGTCAATGAGACTGATGAAGTCTACAGCCCACGTGAAAAACAAAGTAGAGCTCATGCCTTTCATGCAACTTTTTTCAAATCATCATTAGAGTTGCATCATGCAGCCTTAGAATGTATTAAAAAGCAAAACATATTGCCCAACATTTATAACAAAAGTTACATAAATAATCCTAAATTAAGCATATAGGAGTACCGGTTACTTTCTTAACTGCTCAACACAGAATAGCCGCATGTGCGCACTCCCTCAAATCGTTTGGAGAAAGTATTCTTTCTATTTTATTCAGCTATAGTTCAATTGTATTCTTCATTCTATAACATAATGCCACAGAATTCTAAGCAAATCTTGTCTGTTAAACTAACTAGTGTAGCCCACAGTCATATGGCATAGCCAGATCAGGGCCTAACATAAGGACAACTCAAGAGTATGCTATAATGTTCTTCTGAAATATACAACATTTTCTTCAAATCATGTTTGTTTCTTTAGACATGTCTAAAATAATGGATTCATTGTGATGGTGTAGGCTAATATTACATGGATTTAGACTTTTTTAAATGAAGATGTTCCAAAGGTCTGCATCAGTGGTTTGTAGGCTATGCGTGGAAGCCAGGAGATGTTTGTTAATGTGTTTGTTAATCAACGGTCAATTCCCGTGATGACACGTTAGAACTTTTCTGATGAAACCTGTTGAATGTTATTAATTAACCTAATGCCTGATGTGTTTTAATTTGTTTGGTTAGTAAAAAACGTATTATTCTAAATATATCGAATGTCCTTATTAAATGGTTGCATACAATGAAACGCAATATTTTGGGGTAAATATTACAGGGATTTTGATTGTAAACTAGCTTATATGGAAAACGATGTCTCTTCAACCCTGTTACAGTATTCAACCCTGTCCCCCTCGTCTCAACCGTCACATGACAATATTTGTTAAAATGGCAAAGATAAATATGAATTTAATGTTCTGAGCTCATTCTGACATGTCAAGGACAATCCCAAGAAATTAGATTTATGTTACAATCCTGAATTGAAAGCATTTTATTGAAATGATAAGCCCGCTGACACAGAATGTGTCTCTTTCATGGTTTAAATATAGCACAATTCTGAGATTGTAAATATAAAATGTATGTACAATAATTGAATTGGTTTGGGGGGGGGGGCACATGATCATTAGGTAAATTTAGAATTTATAACAAGTATCTTTTATAATCATATTCAGACAACTTCCATATTGTCTGTGACGGGTTGAATATAAATGGTGTCCATATCAGACAAAAATTGACAATAATAAAAAGGGCTTTAATGCCAGAGGTGAGAAAATATGTTTTCTTAATATCTACTTAATGTTGTGGGGTGTTCCGAAAATGCATTTATTCTCGTAAAAAATATATATACATTTGTTTTTACAAAATATTACCGCAGCCCAAGAATTTTAATTCAGATTTAGATAGAATCTTGATTAACCACATGACAATGATTTTCAGAAACGAAGACATTATTATAAATTAAATGAAAATGTTCCACAAAAATGTGTATAATGAAAACCTTAACTGGCATGCAGATCGGTAAAAATGGTAAGAAATTGGCATTCCACATAAGGTTGCCAACTTCTCCTTGTGGCAGAATCTGCGAAAGCCAGCAGGAGCGGTAGGAGGATGGTCGACCCAGGTTGCTTTTTTTCTGCTGGTTATCATGATCTCTGGCTCCCTCGAGTCAATTGTGTCTTCTTTCATCAAACAGTGTGCTTAAATATTTAAAAAAGCTCAATGCATATAGCTGATTTTATTAAAAACACGTGTCGTCAATATATGTAAAAACACACGTTTTAAAAACGTACAACCTTCGTTCGACAAAGATTTGATTTAGTCAGGGACAGCCCTAGACAACTCAAGGCATGAAAATCCTTATTTAACCTGTCTCATCTCCACTGATTGAAGTATATTTAACAAGTGACATCAATAAGGGATCATAGCTTTCACCTGGTCAATATATGTCATATATATGGTTTGTTTACAACTGAACATGGTGGTGTACACCATTTAATTGACTCCAGGATAAACCATTACAGTTTCTGAAACTATTCATATGGACCCTTAAGGGTGTGCACAGTTTTGCTGTAGCCCAGCGCTAACACACTTGATAATTAGCTGATTAGGTTTGTTAGAGCTGGGCTGGAACAATGTGCATACCCATTGGCTCCCCATGGGAATGAGCTGAGAAATGCAGCATTATGATGTAAACTTTTAATAAATTTGACAAAAACTAGCATATTAAATCAGGCACATTTGCGAATCTGCCATTAGTTTTAGCCCGCCGGACACACCGAAAGGGCAGTTCACACAACCCACGCCCCACTCACTGATGATGTCCAGGACGTCTGGTCGGATGAGAGGTTCTCCCCCAGTGAGGCGGATCTTCTCCACACCCTCTCGTACAAACAGCTGGGCCACGGTCAGCACCTCGGAAGTAGACAGGAGCTGAGCGCGAGGGGTGAGCTTTACCCCCTCTTCTGGCATACAGTACTGACCTGCAGGGGGAGAGATTCAAGGGAGACATTTATTGGCACCTAAATGAATGGCAATACCTGATAACCCGAACCTCATCGCTAGTATCCCCCACGTACAAGCTAGCTTGGTAATTTTTATTTATTTATTTTATATTTATTTATTTTATTTCACCTTTATTTAACCAGGTAGACAAGTTGAGAACAAGTTCTCATTTACAATTGCGACCTGGCCAAGATAAAGCAAAGCAGTTCGACACATACAACGACAGAGTTACACAGAGTAAAACAAACATACAGTCAATAATACAGTATAAACAAGTCTATATACGATGTGCGTAAATGAGGTGAGATAAGGGAGGTAAAGGCAAAAGAAGGCCATGGTGGCAAAGTAAATACAATATAGCAAGTAAAACACTGGAATGGTAGATTTGCAGTGGAAGAATGTGCAAAGTAGAAATAAAAATAATGGGGTGCAAAGGAGCAAAATAAATAAATAAATAAAATAAATACAGTAGGGAAAGAGGTAGTTGTTTGGGCTAAAATATAGGTAGGCTATGTACATGTGCAGTAATCTGTGAGCTGCTCTGACAGTTGGTGCTTAAAGCTAGTGAGGGAGATAAGTGTTTCCAGTTTCAGAGATTTTTGTAGTTCGTTTTAGTCATTGGCAGCAGAGAACTGGAAGGAGAGGCGGCCAAAGAAAGAATTGGTTTTGGGGGTGACCAGAGAGATATACCTGCTGGAGCGCGTGCTACAGGTAGGTGATACTATGGTGACCAGCGAGCTGAGATAAGGGGGGACTTTACCTAGCAGGATCTTGTAGATGACATGGAGCCAGTGGGTTTGGCGACGAGTATGAAGTGAGGGCCAGCCAACGAGAGCGTACAGGTCGCAATGGTGGGTAGTATATGGGGCTTTGGTGACAAAACAGATTGCACTGTGATATACTGCATCCAATTTGTTGTGTAGGGTATTGGAGGCTGTTTTGTAAATGACATCGCCGAAGTCAAGGATTGGTAGGATGGTCAGTTTTACAAGGGTTTGTTTGGCAGCATGAGTGAAGGATGCTTTGTTGCGAAATAGGAAGCCAATTCTAGATTTAACTTTGGATTGGAGATGTTTGATGTGGGTCTGAAAGGAGTTTACAGTCTAACCAGACACCTAGGTATTTGTAGTTGTCCACGTATTCTAAATCAGAGCCGTCCAGAGTAGTGATGTTGGACAGGCGGGCAGGTGCAGGCAGCGATCGGTTGAAGAGCATGCATTTAGTTTTACTTGTATTTAAGAGCAATCTGAAGCCACGGAAGGAGAGTTGTATGGCATTGAAGCTTGCCTGGAGGGTTGTTAACACAGTGTCCAAAGGGCCAGAAGTATACAGAATGGTGTCGTCTGCGTAGAGGTGGATCAGAGACCAGCAGCAAGAGCGACATCATTGATGTATACAGAGAAGAGAGTCGGTCCAAGAATTGAACCCTGTGGCACCCCGATAGAGACTGCCAGAGGACCGGACAGCAGACCCTCCGATAATGCCGTTATACAACTACCTCATCAAAAGTTCACGCGCAGAAGAGATACAAAGCTCGACAATAACAAAAAGAACAAGCAAAAACTCAACAGGAGTCAAATAAGAGGGTTTTTAATAAGATTTCATTGGTTAACATCACTAATGGGGATGGTCCTTTTGACATAAATAATTCCTCAATTTATCCTTCATATCTAATTGGAAATTGCAAAGCATTGGCTTTGGAAATGTCTACTGCCACTACCTCACAGTGCAACCATTGTTGAATGTCAAAAGTACTCTTAAAAGTATTCCTAGACTCAGCACTTGCTTTGACCTGAAAGGATCATTAACAAGAGGAATCAAGTAAAATGCACAAGAACTGAGCTATATACAGGGAGCACCTGTACCAGATCAAATATACAGAGGTATTTGAGGTAGATATGCACATGAAGGCAGGGTAAAGTGACTTGGCATCAGGACAGACAATGATAAGAGTAGAATAGCAAATTAGTAAAAGTGTGTGGGAGTGTCAATGTAACCTACAGCCTGAGGTTACATTTCAGGAAGGATGACATCACCTTAGCTGACAACTGTCATGTTACTGAACAAAATGACAGTTATCAAATTGATAATAAATGTATGTATGTGTGATTGCCACTAATCTTCTGTGAAGTGTGTGTACCCCACTCTACAGGCTGAAGGGGAACACAGTTAAAAAGCCTACAGGCTCCAAGGCCCATTGGGTGTGACTGGAATGTCAGCCAGTCTTTTGACCATGCTTAAACATACCAGACCACGCTATTAGTTTCTTTAGTTTGAATATAAGGAATTTGTTTTGTTTGATTTTTCCTTTACATTTTTGTAACCTGAAGAACGACAAATAAATTGTTTTCAACTTGAATCAAACTCTGGACATTGGATTTGTATGCATCAAGACTTACATTTCACCACCCTCCATTGTGGCTAAAGGATTATGATGGAAATTGTATTGGGACAATTATATTGGACAATTTAGCCACTACAGTGACAGATGAATCATTAGGGAACCATTAGGGAACATTTTCAGTTAAAGTGTTATATAAATTTTAAAAGAACAAAAACAATGATGGTATAGCCTTTAAGCAGTCTTCATCACGGTGCTTACAGCGAAGGTTACATTTCTCCGTCAGGGAAATGCGTAGGTAGCTGTGCTGTCTGCCAAAGTTGTCTGTCAGGAAGGCAGAGAAGGGTAGAACTTCCTCATTCAACCTTTGCCTCTGGCCCACTGGTACAGCCAGCTCCTGGAAATACACAACAAAGGACAAAATAAACAGTGAGCAACCATCTTATGAGGATTAATTACTTAACCCAGCATTTTCTGTGCTTCATGTCCAAATCTTAAAGTATACTTCATTGAGCTTGACAATATTTTTTTTAATGCAAAAAAATGCTAATATCAGGTATATTGCCATTAATTGGATATGGGCCACAAATGCTAAAAATATTATTATTTTTTTAAATCAACTGGGCAACTCAATTAAAAACAAATTCTTATATACAGTAGCTAATTTTCAATCCAATTGGCGACAGATATGTGAATATTCAAAAATATGCACTCTCACCAGTGGTGTGTTGCCACCAAACTGACTTGTTTTGGATAAAATCAGTACGTGATGACAGTGCACAAGAAATTTATTTTTCGTCAAGTTTTAACGTACAGAGTTCAACTCCACTCCACTGTTTTTGTGACAAAACTGTTGCGTAAAATAGCAAATGTGCCTACTCTGTGCTTAGCACGTGCGCTCTAGCCAAAAGCTTACAGAGACAGTGCAGGTGGGCTAGTGAGCCTACATCAGGGATCAAACTAGATTCAGCAGATGCTCAGGAGGAAGGAACATGACTACAAATAATTTGTAGACTAAATTGATCGCAAGAAGCCCTTAGCAGATATAATATTTGACTAAAACATTCACTTCAAACCTTGCATGCATTTATATATTTAAAACACACAGTACCAGTCATAAGTTTGGACGCGCCTACTCATTCAATGGTTTTTATTTATTTTTACTATTATCTACATGTAGAATAATAGTGTAGACATCAAAAATAAGAAATAACACATATGGAATTGTGTAGTGACCAAAAAAAGTGTTAAATCAAGATATGTTATATTTGAGATTCTTCAAACAAGCCACCCTTTGCTTAATGACAGCTTTACACTCTCTCTCAACCAGCTTCACCTGGATTGATTTTCCAACAGTCGTTAAGTATGCTGAGAACTTGTTGGCTGCTTTTCCTTCACTCTGCAGTCCAAGACATCACAAAACATCTCAATTTGGTTGAGGAGGGGTGATGGTGGAGGCCAGGTCATCTGATCCAGCACTCCATCACTCTCCTTATTGGTCAAATAGCGCTTACACAGCCTGGAGGTGTGTTGGGTCATTACCCTGTTTAAAAACAAAATGATTGTCCCACTAGGAGAAAACCAGATGGGATGGCGTATCGCTGCATAATGCTGTGGTAGCCATGATGGGCTTTTCCTGGTTAAATAAAAGTTTAGTTTTTTTTATGGTTAAGTGTGCCACGAATTCCAAACATTCATAGACCGTGTCAGCAGCAAAGCACCCCCACACCTCCATGCTTCACGGTGGGAACTACACATGCAGAGATTATTATTCACCTACTCTGCGTCTCACAAAGTCATTGGTTGGAACCCAAAATCTCACATTTGGAATCATCAGACCAAAGCACAAATTTCCACCGGTCTAATGTCTATTGCACATGTTTCTTGGCCCAAGCAAGTCTCTTCTTATTATTTGTGTCCTTTAGTAGTAGTTTCTCTGTGATTAATGTTCAAATAACTGCAATCTCTGAACAGTTGATGTTGAGATGTGTTACTTGAACTCTGTGAAGCATTTCTTTGGGCAGCAATTTGAGGCTAGTAACTTATCCTCTGCAGCAGAGGTAACTCTGGGAGTTCCTTTCCTGTGGCGGTCCTCATGACAGCCAGTTTCATCATAGAGCTTGATGGTTTTTGCGACTGCACTTGAAGAGACTTTCAAAGTTCTTGACATTTTCCGGATTGACTGACCTTTGTGTCTTAAAATAATGATGGACTGTCATTTAGTTTTGCTTATTTGAGCTGTTCTTGCCATAATATGGACTTTGTCTTTTACCAAATAGGGCTATCTTCTATATACCACACCTACCTTGTCACAACACAACTGATTGGCTCAAATGCATTTAGAAGGAGAGAAATTGCACAAAATAACTTTTAACAAGGCACACCTGTTAATTGAAACGCATTCCAGGTCACTACCTCATGAAGCTGGTTGAGAGAATGCCAAGAGTGTGCAAAGCTGTCAAGGCAAAGGGTGGCTACTTTGAAGAATCTCAAATATATTTTGATTTGTTTAACACTTTTTTTTGGTTACTACATGTGTTATTTCATAGTTTTGAAGTCTTCACTATTATTCTACAATGTAGAAAATAGTAAAAATAAAGAAAAGGCCTGGAATGAGTAGGTGTGTCCAAACTTTTAAATGGTACTGTATACAGGTAAATATCTTAAGTCTGATATTTTGAGTTATACTTAAGTAGGTGCCAAAATTATTCTCCACCCTTCTTCCAAAGTGTGCACTTGCACACGTCCAGTAAAGGATTTAAAAGCATATATATATATATGCTAGTTGATTTTATTAAAACACATAGGGTGTGTCTATATAGGGGAAAATACACCTTTTAAAAGAACAGTTGATTTTTTGGTTGTCGGGATGGCCCTAGTAACCCCCGACTAAAAAAAAATATTGATCGACTGTTCTTTAGACCAGTCGATGGGTCTAGATATTGGGTCAACAAAACCAACCTGTCTTACCTTGTCTAATGACTGTGTATTTTGGGTGAACTATCCCTTTACTCAGTTCCGTTTCTTTTACCTTTAGTTAACCTGGCAGGTCAAATTATTTACAATGACAACCAAGCAAGTGGCAAGTTGATGGTAGTGTATTTTTCATAGGGGAAAAATAAGCATAAATGTAGAGATCTGTATGGAATAACAGGTTTCAAGGCAATCTGGTAGACTTAGGTAAAACATAAAAGGCCTATGTTCTTTATGTGGAAGTAAAACGGCAAAGGTGCAGGAGTACATAGCAATAACACCAAAATCTGACTACGGGTTTCAGGTATAACATCTCTGGTGATTGTCTATGTTCTCGAGATGTGTCTGTCAATGAAAACCTAGATTGCATAATTGTAAAGGAAACTATTGCAACTCATATGGAAAACTAGTCTAGAAATGGGCTATTCTTCAAAATAATGAAGGGTCATGCCATGTAATTTCAGCATACCATGAAACCCACCATCTCAGATGTTCTCAAATTGTTTCTGTAGTTAAAAACAGAGAAGATAAGCATTCCGGACCACTTCCCTTTTTCCACATTTTGTTACGTTACAACCTTAATCTAAAAATGATTAAATAAAAAAAGTTTCCTCAATCTACACACAAAAACCCCATAATGACAAAGCAAAAACAGCTTTAGAAATGTTTGCTAATGTATTAAAAATAGACAAAACTAAGTATTCAGACCTTGTTATGAGACTAAAAATTGAGCTCAGGTGTATCCTGTCACCATTGATTATTCTTGAGATATTTCTAAAACTTAGAATCCACCTGTGGTAAATTCAATTGATTGACGGGCACACACCCATCTATAAAGGTCCCACATTTGGCAGTGCATGTCAGAGCAAAAACCAAGCCATAAGGTCGAAGGAATTTTCCGTAGAGCTCCATGACAGGATTGTGTCGAGGCACAGATCTGGGGAAGGGTCCAAAAAAATGTCTGCAGTATTGAAGGTCCCAAAGAACACAGTGGCTTCCATCATTCTTAAATGGATGAAGTTTGGAACCACCAAGACTCTTCCTAGAGCTGGCCGCCTGGCCAAACTGAGCAATCGGGGGGGAGGGGACTTAGTCAGGGAGGTGACCAAGAACTCGATGGTCATTCTGACAGAGCTACAGAGTTTCTGTGGAGATGGGAGAACATTCCAGAAGAACAACCATCAGGCCTTTATGGTAGAGTGGCCAGACGGAAGCCACTCCTTAGTAAAAAGTACATGACAGCCCGTTGGAGTTTGCCAAAAGGCACCTAAATGACTCTCAGACCATGAGAAACAAGATTCTAAGGTCTGCTGGAACCAAGATTTAACTATTTGACCTGAATGCTAAGCGTCACGTCTTGAGGAAACTTGGCACCATCCCTATGGTGAAGCATGGTGGAGGCAGCATCATTCTGTGGGGATGTTTATCAGCGTTTGGGGACACTTGTCAGGATCGAGGCAAAGATGAACGGACCAAAGTACATTGAGATTCTTAATGAAAACCTGCTCCAGAGTGCTCAGGACCTCAGACTGGGGCAAAGGTTCACCTTCCAAAAGGACAATGACCGTAAGCACACAGCCAAGACAACACAGTAGAGGCTTCAGGGACAAGTCCTTGAGTGCCCCAGCCAGAGCCCGGACTTGAACCCGATCGAACATCTCTGGACAGACCTGACAATAGCTGTGCATAGACCCCCCTCCCTCCACATCCAACCTGAGAGCTTGAGAGGATCTGCAGAGAAGAATGGGAGAAACTCCTAAAATAAAGCTGTGCCAGGCCTGTAGCATCATGCCCAAGAAGACTCCAGGCTGTAATCGCTGAAGATTTATGTAAATGTAATATTTCCATTTTCATAGATTAGCAAACATTTCTAAAAACCTGTTTTGCTTTGTCATTATCAGGTATTGTGTATAGATTGATAAAATGGGAAAAACAATTTAATAGATTAACCAAATTTGAATAAAGCTAAGGTGTCTGAATTGTTTCAAAATAAAATGTTTTGTTGTATTTGGCGAATATGACAAGTGTAGACACTACCGTGAAATGCTTACTTACAAGCCCTTAACCAACAATACAGTAAAAAATAGATTTTTTTTCAAGTTACAAAATAAAATAACAATAATGAGGCTATATACAGGGGGTACCGAATCAATGTGCGGGGGTACCTTAATTTAACTATGCAAGTCAGTTAAGAACAAATTCTTATTTACAATCACAGCCTACAAGGTAACAGTGGCCTTGTTCAGGCGCAGAACGCCCGATTTGTACCTTGTCAGCTCGGGGATTCGAGTCAATGCAAATAGGAATGCAATGTAGATATCTTTCAATTGGCAATATTTATTTTTGTCTTCAACTAATGCAGCGTTTCCCAAACTCCATCCTCGGGACCCCAAGGACTGCACATTTCGTTTTTCCCCCTAACACCACACAGCTGATTCAAATGATCAAAGCTTGATGATTATTTGAATCAGCTGTGTAGTGCCAGGGAAGAAAAAAAAACATGCACCGAGTTTGGGAAACTGTTCTAAAGAGGAAAATAATTACATGACTGAGTTAGGGTAACTTACTTTTACTGATTACAATTTTGGACAGGTGACTAGTAGTCTGACTGTAACGGAATACATTTGAAAGTAACCTACCAAACACTGCTTAGAACGTGTTTGGAACTGGCTTTTATGTCAAAGAGCACTGTGGTAGCCTCCACCAGGCAGCTATGGTTACATTCAAGTAAACCGAATTGCTTCAGGCGGAAAGGCTAACTTCGGGCCGCCTGGAGATCTAGCCTACCGACAGCGACCTCCCAGATAGCATATGAACAAGTCATAAACCATGGCAACCCATAAACGCCACGGCGTTTATAAACTATTTATAGCTAGCCGTTCTTACCTGTCTCGTCCCAATTTTTGTTGCAGGGACAGCTGCACTTGAGCTTGCAAGAGATACGAGTTCAAGTTCATTTTCCTCCTGTGTTGCGCTGGAATACCACCGCCGCAACTTCGGTGTTGAGCTTGGTGCAAATAGTTTCACGCGCTGCGTTGACAGGGCCTTGACATCGTAATGTCTGCCTACTATAAAGCGGCAGCACTTGCTACCATGAAAAGCCATGTTATAAATGTATATTAACTCTTGGAATATCTGTTTATCGTCCTAGAAGTGTCAAACAAAGAAAGTTAATAATATCGAAACCTCACATAACATCTAGGGATTGCTGTTACCACATTCAAGGGGGAGTGGGCAGCTTCAGCCAATCGTCTAAATCGTCTACCCTCTGGGTAGTGTAGTTCTTCTTCTTCTATGGTATAATGGCGTTCGCAGCTCTTGGATGTGCTTTCTGTCAGCCACCGTGCGGGTGGATAATAAGGATTCCAAAAAGGAAATAATATGGGTAAAACGCTCTTTTTTAAAATCATATAAACTATCAAATAATGTATTAACTAAACAAAATCATCCTGCTTTTCTACAAAAAAAAACGGATTTTAATCAGGTCCCTACACAGGCTCAGAAGAGTCCTGTGAGGTTGGGCATTTCAGAGTGAAATCTGTTGTACAGAAGTCCGGAGTTTGATCCCCACCACAGTTGCAACATTTTCCATTCACATATTCTTCAACACCATACTTCTCCAGTCTGCAAATATTTGATTGTGACACACAGGGCCGGCCCTCCCATTAGGCAAGATAATGGCGGCACTTGAATTTGGGGCGACATTTTGACAATTGGCTTCCGCCCTCAGGCACCCCTGATCAGCTACTACACCTCCTGCTTCACTCCGGCGGCTGGGGTGGCACAGTGGTCTAAGGCCGAGTGGCGCAGTGGTCTAAGGCGCTGCATCTCAGGGCAAGAGGTGTCATTACAGTCCCTGGTTAAAATCCAGCCTGTATCACATCCGGCCGTGATTGGGAGTCCAATAGGGTGGCGCATAATTGGCCCAGTGTCATCCAGGTTTGGCCTGAGTAGTTGATGCAGTTCCCGCACCCACCCCAATCCTTATTCTCCTGAAGTTCGCTCCCACTTTCCTTGGTAGCTATGGGGATGTGTGTGTGTTTTATATGGGATTATCTCATTGTGAAACATTAATAAAAATGAATCTGACAATTACATTATTGTATATTTTTTTATGTTTGTGTGTGACAAAGACAATTAGTGATTAAAGGCAGAAGCCTAACCTAGCCTGTTAACGTTAGCTAGCCACTACTAGTGGATATCATTTTAGCTAAAAGTAATGTATAGAGATTTGAAACAATTTGCTACCATGTCTAAGAGACAAAAACTATCAGGAAGTGAATATTTTTTTTAACTATGAGAAAAGAGGCACAATCTCTAAACCAAAGAAATTCGCTGGTGAAATTTTTCAGCGTGCAGCAATATCTATCAGTCGGTTTGGAGAATGGCAAGCCAAGAACGACGAGCCCCCGTTCGCTGATTCTAGCAGCAAAGACGGCAAACAAGAAGAGTCCGAGCCTTGCACATCCACCGATGATGACAGCTCTCTGGTCGACGCCAGTCCTAGCCACACCTCCAAACAATGCCGGCGAAGACCCTACTATCTTAGACCCAGACTCAGATTCGTCGATCCCTGTCCCGGATGACAGTGGTGGTACTGCTACTAAATACGACTCCCAGACTAAAAACATAGAAGATCCAAAATATATGAATGGATCTTTACGTGATATGTTAGTGCAGGCTGGCCCACATCAGGATAAGGAGGGGAATTTCCCAAGAGATGAGGGGCAAAGAAAGTTTTCTGTGGCCCACAAAAATAGGAGGATGGCAAACGGGGAGAGAGTGGAGACCAAGGCGTGTCTATTCCAAGCAAAACGATACAGCCTTCTGTTTCTGCTGCAAAAAAAAATCACACGAGTGCAAATCTGCGCTGGTCAGGGAAGGACCCAGGGACTGGAAGAATCTGTGCCTCCTTCTCTGCTTTCATGAGAAATCGCATTACCACCTAGATAGTTTTCAGATGTGGAAGGAACTGGAGATCAGGCTGGTGTCCAAGCAAACTCAGATGATTTGATTTCAGGACCATGGACAGCTACCGAGCGAAAACATCATTGACTGCAATGCAGCACCACAACAGAGGAAAGAGGCCACTCTAGGTGGAGACAAATAAATACATGTTTCAATAATAAAACAATCAAATTGGATATGTAAATAAACAAAATTTGTTAAGGCTGGGTCATTGACATAAAGCTTATTTTACACTGCTCCAGCGAAACGAGGCCCACCATGCATTTAGGAATGCATGGCAGTTGTTTCCAAAGCTTAAATGATCTTACTCTGTTTTACAGTTCTACAGGAATATTCAAATATATGTTAAATATGTTATATAAAAGTGTTATTTTTATTTTTATTGTAATAATTATAGGGTTGTGCCATGTGTGATAACAAGTGGGATATTATTAATAAAAAAAAATAGTTTTCCTACTATAGGTAGTAGTTTGCATAGTGATAGCACCATTGTAACTCTGCGATGCAGGGGTTAAGGTGACATTCCCTTCTGCCCGGTAAGGGACCTCCTATATGTGCACGCGTGCGCCAAACATTATTATGGGAATTAACATAGAATGACATGTATAATTGGAGTTCATTTCGTCCTCTTCCAAAAAAACAAGTGGCAAGTCTACCTGTTTTACAGACACAATTATCCTGTCCATAGATGTTGGTATAGCCAAATTCTCCAATAATGTCATATGCACTGATTAAATACCTCCGTGTCTGGGAAGGGCTTGATGTTTTTGACAAAAACTAGGGCTCGATTTGAGTGAGGTTATCACATACCCTTTGTTAGGGATAAGCTTTATATTTTGAAATAAATACATAAAACGTATTCAGATTATATCAAGCCGTTCTATAACAATGCTTAACTCTGTGAACAGATCTTTTGTCTCACTTAGGGCGGCAGAAAGTCCAGGTCCGGCCCTGGTCACACACACTTCAAACATTTTCAGTTACAAGCAACAATTCCATGGACGCTGCCATTTTGGAAGCGTCATCCATCTCCGTCCATGTGAATCTTTTCGCAACTTCCTCATTTAGTGTAGTTTTACCCATGACATGCATTTTAATACATTGGAACATCTTTGGTTTTACCTTTGGATTTCTAATTACAGTGACAGTAGCATTAATGGGCTGCTAGAAGAACATTGAAGTGATTACAAGTAGCGCGACATCTAATTAAAAGCAATTGTGTAATTACTGGGTAGCCTACATGGAAATGATCTGAGGAGCCATCCTTCAAAAATTGCTAATATACAGTACCAGTCAAAAGTTTTGACACATCTACTCATTCAAGGGTTTTTCTTTATTTGTACTATTTTCAAAAAAAAATTGTGTGTGACTTTCTTACCCTTTTTTCTCCACAATTTCATAGTATCCAATTAGTAGTTACAGTCTTGTCTCATCGCTGAAACTCCCGTATGGACGAGGGTCGAGAGCCATACATCCTCCGAAACACTACCCAACCAAGCCAATCCACACTGCTTCTTGACACAATGCCAACTTAACCCGGAAGACAGCCGAAACAACAAGCACCTGGCACTAGTGCGTGATGGGACAAGGACATCCCTGCCGGCCAAACCCTCCCCTAACCTGGACGATGCTGGGCTAATTGTGTGCCGCCCCATGGGTCTCCTGGTCACAGTCAGCTGTGACAGAGCCTGTACTCAAACCCAGAATCTCTGGTGGCACCGCTAGCACTAGCGCTAGCACCGCTTAGACCACTGCGCCACTCAGAATACCTACTATTTTCTACATTGTAGAATAACAGTGAAGACATTAAAGCTATGAAATAACACATATGGAATCATGTAGTAACCAAACAATTGTTAAACAAATCTAAATATATTTATATTTGAGGTTCTTCAAAGTAGCCACCCTTGCGTTGATGACAGGTTTGCACACTCTTGGCGTTCTCTCAACCAGCTCCATGAGATAGTCACCTTGAAAGCTTGAAGGAGTTCCCACATATGTGACTCACATATGTGATTTTGGTCTTATGTAGCAACACTTGAATTTCTGTTTTAGTAGAGACTTAGAGAGACAAAATGGTATTTGATACATTGCATTTAAGGAAACAATGGGAAAGTAATTCTGCTTTGAAAGTTGATCAACTTGTAAACTCACTTTTGATAAAAAATTCTTTCAATGTTTTGGTACTACTATTGGACATCTCTTCATTGTCTACAGCCATTCAGCATTGTCCACACCCTCACCCCCTTAGCCCCACCCATCTCTTTAAAACCTCTTGGTGTTAGGTGGCAGTATTTTCATTTTTGGGAAAAAAAAACATTCCCTTATTAAACGGGATATTTTGTCAGGAAAATATGCTAGAATATGCATATAATTGACAGCTTTGGATAGAAAACACTCTAACTTTTCCAAAACTGTAAAGATATTGTCTGTGAGTGAAACAGAACTGATGTTGCAGGCGAAAGCCTGAGAAAAATCCAATCCGGAAGTGCCCCAGGTTTTGAAAGCGCTGCCTTCCAATGACTCCCTATTCAGCTGTGAATGTACCATCAACGAGCTTACACTTTTTACGTATTCCCCAAGGTGTCTACAGCATTGTGATGTAGTTTTACGCATTTCTGTTGAAAAATACCCTTAGGCGGCCACATTGCGTAAGTGGTCACATGGTGGCTCCGAGAGAGATTATCGCTTAAAATACAGAGGTAGCCATTATTCCAATCGGTCCTAGTTAAAAACAAATTGTCCCGACGGATATATTATCGAATAGATATTAGAAAAACACCTTGAGGATGGATTCTAAACAATGTTTGCCATGTTTCTGTCGATATTATGGAGCTAATTTGGAATATTTTTCGGCTTTGTGGTGACCGCAATTTCCGGGCGATTTCTCAGCCAAACGTGAAGAACAAACAGAGCTTTTTCTAATACAAAAATAATATTTTGGGAAAAAATGAACTTTGGCTGTCTACCTGGCTGTCTCGTGAGTGAAAACATCCGAAGTTCATCAAAGGTACACAATTTAATTTGATTGCTTTTCTGATTTCTGTGACAAGGTTGCCTACTGCTAGCAAGGCATAATGCTATGCTAGGCTATGATAAACTTACACAAATGCTTGTCTAGCGTTGGCTGTAAAGCATATTTTGAAAATCTGAGATGACTAACAAAAGGCTAAGTTGTGTTCCAATATATTTCACTTGTGATTTTCATGAATAGGAATATTTTCTAGGAATATTTATGTCTGTTGCGTTATGCTAATTAGTGTCAGAGGATGACAACGGTCCCGTTCACCGGATGGGGTGTCACTACAGGTTAAGGGCTGATCAATGTGTTTTGTACTAACTTACCAGCTACTTCCAGACATCTAGAGAACAGCTCACTGAACAGCTTACTGAACATTAGAGAACAACTCACTGAACATTACTCGCCCTCGCAGAGCTATTTAGGTTGTTATGTTATCCAGAGAATGGGTGACTACGACTGTGCAGTTGAAGATTGTCCCTTCGTAAATTCAGAGCGTTTTGCGTTGTCACGACTAGTCAAGGTGGGTGGAATCAGGCGCAGAGAGCAAATAATGAATAGAGGTTTATTCATACAAACAGGGTGAAAAATATCCAAAACAGGAAATAACAGACAAACCGGAGAAATAAAACACAAAAACACCGACAGCCGAAACGAAATGACAAAAACAAACAATCCCGCACAAAACAAGGGCGGGACAACCTACATATTATACAGATACTAATTAACTAACACACAGGTGAAAACAATTAGACAAAACCAACAGATAAACGAAAAAGGGATCGGCAGTGGCTAATAGGACGGTGACGACGACCGCCGAGCACAGCCTGAACGGGCAGGAGAGCCAACCTCGGCGGAAGTCGTGACATGCGTTCAGAGCACCCTGGCCAATAAGTAGGGTTTTTCCGAAAGCTCTGACCTCACAACAACAGTCAAGCACCCAAGGTAACTGGCTAACATTGGCTAGCTACTTCCAGACACATAATGAGAGAACACCCACTCTGACCATTTTACTCACCCTAGCAGAGCTGGTTAGGTAGTTTATGTTATCCAGAGCATTGGTGACTGTAACTGTGCTGCTGGCAACAATTGAATTATGCTTTGTTGCCGACCTTTACTGACACCGGACATATTCAACGGGTGTTGAGCATTAAAAAATGAATCAGTTATTCTGTGCTATGGCACACTAAAATGAGTGTTTTGTTACGAAATGTAGCAAGATAGCTTACTAGGTAAACAATGAATCCCAACGCATGATGTAACGTTAGTTAGCGAGCCAGCCAGCCAGCTAACTTTAGCTAGCTAGCTAAATTAGAGTTGAGTCTTTTGTTAAGACATGTAGCTAGCTAGCTAGCTTGCTAAACAATGGACTGTAATCACAACTCATGATGTTACTAACCTGCATGAATCTGCAGGTAGCTAACCAACCAGGTTCTATGGCAATAACTAGTCAAGCAAATGTGTCTGCGATATGAAGAATAAGATCATGCACAATGTTAGCTAGAGACCCAGCCAGCTAACGTTAGCTAGCTAACAGTACACTTGAAATGAAACTACTTTCTGTCAAAATTAGAAACGTGTAATATCTGAAAATGTTGCTTGCCAGACTCTCACCAGTATGTATACATCAAGGTTGGACGCCTCTCCTGTCTGATGCCATGCATGGTTGCCCTTAGTTTGATGATGTAATCCAGACTGGTGTTTTCTCCATCTTCTTAGCTATCATACTCAAATTCCATTAATTTCAAAACTTGGTTCTCCAGAAAGTGGAGAGCATACACATAACGTTAGCTAGCGAGCCAGCTAGCTGATGTTAGCTAGATAATAGTACACTTTAACTTGACATTAGGTTTATGCAGTTTTACTACTCGATACATTATTTAAAAAAAGTTTGACACAATTACCTAGACATACTGACCAATCAACAGACGCATGCTATATGGCTGACCAATCCAAACTCATCTCTCGGCATGTCCAGCCCACTCATTATCTCAGCTAATCATGTCTAGCGGGAAGGTTGCAACCTAATTCATTGGCTAAACAAACTAGGCTCGTAATTTAACAATTTTATTCGTATTTACAGATGGCATACAAGTTTAATATTAAGGCACATGAAAGTTCACATGTTCGAGAAGGCATTTCTGCATTTTGATTAAAAAAACATGTTTTACATTCAAACAGCTCTCCTGTGAAGTCATTACCTGCGACATTCGCCTAGCTTCCTGTTGGCTGCTTTTCCTTCACTCTGCAGTCCAACTCATCCCAAACCATCTTAATTTGATTGAGGTTTGGTGATTTTGAGATCAGGTCATCTGATCCAGCACTCCATCACTCTCCTTATTGGTCAACTAGCCCTTACACAGCCTGGAGGTGTGTTGGGTCATTGTCCTGTTTATAAACAAAATTATTGTCCCACTAGGAGAAAACCAGATGGGATGGCGTATCGCTGCATAATGCTGTGGTAGCCATGCTGG
Source organism: Oncorhynchus keta (assembly GCF_023373465.1). Classification (NCBI taxonomy): domain Eukaryota; kingdom Metazoa; phylum Chordata; class Actinopteri; order Salmoniformes; family Salmonidae; genus Oncorhynchus; species Oncorhynchus keta. The sequence continues at coordinate 54,905,540 of NC_068422.1, read as the reverse complement.
TTAAGTATGCCTTGAATTCTAAATATATCACAGACAGTGTCAGCAGCAAAGCACCCCCAAACCATCACACCAACTCCTCCATGCTTCATGGTGGGACCCACACATGCAGAGATCATTCGTTCACCTTATCGGCGTCTAGCTAAGACGCGACGGTTGGAACCCAAAATAAAATAATTGGACTCATCAGAGCAAAGGACAGAATTCCACCAGTCTAATGTCCATTGCCCGTGTTTCTTGGCCCAAGCAAGTCTCTTCTTATTATTGGTGTCCTTTAGTAGTGGTTTCTTTTCAGCAATTCGACCATGAAGGCCTGATTCACGCAGTCTCCTCTGAACAGTTGATTTTGAGATGTGTCTGTTACTTGAACTCTGTGAAGCATTTCTTTGGGCTGCGATCTGTGGTGCAGGTAACTCTGTTGAATGTATACTCTGCAGCAGAGGTAACTCTGGGTCTTCCTTTCCTGTGGTGGTCCTCATGAGAGCCAGTTTCATCATAGCGCTTGATGGTTTTTGCGACTGCACTTGAAGAAATGTTCCTTATTGACTGACCTTCATGTCTTAATGTAATGATGGACTGTCGTTTCTCTTTGCTTATTTGAGCTGTTCTTGCCATAATATGGACTTGGACTTTTACCAAGTAAGACTATCTTCTGTATAACACCCCTACCTTGTCACAACACAACTGATTGGCTCAAAAGTATTAAGACGGAAAGAAATTCCACAAATTAACTTTTAACAAGGCACACCTGTTAATTGAAATGCATTCCAGGTGACTACCTCATGAGGCTTGTTGAGAGAATGCCAATAGTGTGCAAAGCTGTTATCATGGCAAAGGGTGGCTACTTTGAAGAATCTCAAATATAAAATATATTTTGATTTGTTTAACAATTTTTTGGTTATTACATGATTCCATATGTGTTATTTCATAGCTTTGATGTCTTCACTGTTATTCTACAATGTAGAAAATAGACAAAATAAAGAAAAACCCTTGAATGACGAGGTGTGTTCAAACTTTTGACTGGTAATGTGTGTGTACATTTCACTATCAATTGGGGAGAGACAGCCTCAAATATCACCTTCATTTGTACACATCCACTGTAAAGGCTACACATGAATCGCTGCTTCCTGTTTCAGTCACGTCTTTTTGCGTGGGTCAAACAAAAACACTATTGATTGGTTGAGAAATAGTGCCTCCCGCATTGCAGGCGATGATTGCAAGTTGCAGCTGGTGAGGAGCAACTGCCCAAAATTGTAGTTGACTACAGTCGAAACTCCATGACATTTGATCACATGGTTATTGTAAAGTTTATGTAGTCGACATGTAGGCATAAGTCTGGCAATCCCCTAATGCAACACACTTTGAAAGGTGGTGACCAACGATTGTCATCGACTTGACAAAAGTGAGCCGTTTGAACGCGCCCAATAATTGACTGTGAATTGAAATAATTTGGAAATGGCACTGAAAAATACAGGCCTACCTTAATAGAGCCACAATTTGTGATCTGAAAACACAGATACTCTTTGGTCACAAATACTCTTTGGTCTAAACCAATCTATACAGTTGTCAACAAGCCACTCTACTCCCAGGATATTTCTAAGAAATGTAGTATTTAGGCTATTTACACAACAACATTGTGCTCTTTATTAAGTTAATGGCATTGCTCAACATTGTCTGCAAGTGGAGATACTCTAACATTGGTGCAGGAAAAAATGTAATTGAGGCACTAAACATGCACTGTGGTTGTTCTTCATATGGTTTTCAATTCAATACTATGCGAATAATCACTAACAGACAAGGAAAACAACTTGGCAATAAAGATACACACCTTGGGTGAAGTATATCATACAGCTACTGTTTACAGGGCAACTTTCTGATTATAGTTGATAGTTCATTGCCTTAAATCAAATGAAATTTTATTGGTCGCATGCACATGTTTAGCCAATGTTATTGCAGGTGTAGCAAAATGCTAGCTCCAACAGTTTCTAGCTCCAACAGTGCAGTAATATCTAACAATACACAACAATACACACAAATCTAAAAGTAAAATAACATAATTAAGAAATATAGAAATATTAAGATGAGCAATGTCAGAGTCCGGAGTATGAATATATACTCCATATATAGTGCATTCGGAAAGTATTCAGACCCCTTGACCTTTTCCACATTTTGTTACATCACAGCCTTTTTCTAAAATTGATTAAATCAGATAAAAATCTCAGCAATCTTCAAGCAATACCCCATACTGACAAAGAGAAAACAGGTTTTCAATTATTTTTTCAAAGGTATGAAAAAAAAAAAAAAAAATAAATAACAGAAATACCTTATTTACATTAGTATTCAGACCCTTTGCTATGAGATATGAAATTGAGCTTAGGTGCATCCTGTCTCCATGAATCATCAATGAGCAATTTCTACAAGTTGATTGGAGTCCACCTGTGGTGAATTCAATTGAATGTACATGATTTGAAAAGGCACAGACCAGTCTATATAAGGTCCCACAGTTGACAGTGCATGTCAGAGAAAAAAACAAGCCATGAGGTTGAAGGAATTGTCCGTAGAGCGTCGAGACAGGATTGTGTCAAGGCACAGATCTGGGGAAGGGTACCAAAACATTTTGCAGCGTTGAAGGTCTCGTGATGTGTGTTTTGTCCTATATTTTTATTTAGTAAGCCTTTTGCCTTTTGGTAGGCCACCATTGTAAATAAGAATTTGTTCTTAACTGACTTGCCTAGTTAAATAAAGGTGTAATAAAAATGGAATAAGTTCGGAATAAGACTCTTCCTCGAGCTGGCCACCCGGCTAAACTGAGCAATCGGGGGAGAAGGGCCTTGGTCAGGGAGGAAACCAATAACCTGATGGTCATTCTGACAGAGCTCTAGAGTTCCTCTGTGGAGCTGGGAGAATCTTCCAGAAGGACAACCATCTCTGCAGCACTCCATCAACCAGACAGATGCCACTCCTGGGTAAAAGGCACTTGTCAGCCCGCTTGGAGTTTGCCAAAAGGAAAAAGGACTCAGACCATGGAAACAAGATTCTCTGGTCTGAAGAAACCAAGATTGAACTCTTTGACCTGTATGCCAAGTGTCACATCTGGAGGAAACCTGGCATCATCCCTACGGTGAAGCATCATGGTGGCAGCATCATGCTGTGGGTATGTTTTTCAGCGGCAGGGACTGGGAGACCAGTCTGGATCGAGGGACATATGAACGGAGAAAAGTACATTGAGAGATTCTAGGAGAAAACCTGACGAAAAGCGCTCAGGACCTCAGACTGGGGCGAACGTTCACTTTCTAACAGGACAACGACCCTAAGCACACAGCCAAGACAACGCAGGAGTGGCTTCAGGATTCTGAGTGTCCTTGATTGGTCTAGCCAGAGCCCGGATTTAAGCCCAATCAAACATATGGAGAGACCTGAAAATAGTTGTGCAGCAACACTCCCCATCCAACCTGAGAGAGCTTGAGTGGATCTGCAGAGAAGAATTGGAGAAACTCTCCAAATACAGGTGTGCCACGCTTGTGGCGTTATACCTAAGAAGATTCGAGGCTGTAATCGCTGCCAAAGGTGCTTCAACAAAGTACTGGGTAGGGTCCGAATACTTCCATAACAAAGGAGGTATTTTTTTTATTATTATTTGTAAAAATGCAGAAAAACATAATTCCACTTTGACATTATGGGGTATTGTGTGTAAGCCAGTGACAAAAAAAATGGAAATTTAATCCATTTTAAATTCAGGCTGTAACACAACAAAATGTGCAAAAAGTCAAGGGCTGTGAATACTTCCTGAAGGCACTGCATGTTAGCTTTTAACAAATGCTTCCGAACTGGAAGTGATCATGTTGAAAGTTTACTGACACAACCAACAGAACACACTTAACAACAACAACATTCTCAGTAACGGTTACAGAAACTGAACACCTGCAAAGCACACTGCGTATAATTCTGATGAGCTCCGCCCTAAACAAGGCCAAATCTGGTCGATCCACCCTGGACATAGACGTTGATTTTTGGACTGGTTCCAGATGGACTAAATCCGGACCAATCATAAATACCAATTGTTTGATCGAATCAACGGCAGTCCTGACAGACTAAATCTAAACCAAACATAGACGTCGATTTTTGGTCCGGTCCAGCATGGCCTTGATTTGGCCCAAAAATAGATGTCTTTGATTTGTCCAAACTTTGTCAGTCTGGACCAGCCCAAAAATCAACATTTGTGGACATTCAAATCAATGTCCTGCGTCAGTCGGTGCACACTGGGAGGGCTGCCATTTGACTGAAAAACGAATTCAAGATTGTGGCTTTGTTCGTTCTTCATCCACAACAATAGCTATGGATGTATTATTTGTGAAATCCACACACCTCTCTTTCTCTCTTACAGACACAAAAAACACAGTGGACACTAGATGGCAGGCAAGCATAACATATTGAGCAGTCCTGCAGTTGAAAACAGTCTTACAACATCTAGATTGCTTGAACACTAAATGAAATTGGGATCCAAATGAACAGATTGTGATTTCTCATTATTTTCACAATAAATGCATATCCTGAACAATTGTTTGCAAAACAGTAAACACAATTAATTGGGCACAGACATAAATTCAATGTCTATTCCACTTTGGTTCAACGTAATTTTATTGAAATGATGTGGTAACAAAGTTGATTCAACCGGTGTGTGCCCAGTGGAAACTTTCTGTCAAGAGAGAGACTTTTTGCAAAACAGTCGTTAGCACCTTATTTTAAGGTACAAGTATTATGCACTAGTTGGTAGCTTATAGATGAGTGTGTAAGTAGCTTGTAAAGCCTTTATTAGGTATTATTGTCCATTTAAAAAAGGTTTATTCAGTGTGTTTCTATTCTCACACTATAAGTCATGTGTTAATAGTTCTTCATTAGTTACATCCTTATTTTCCACAATCAAAGCTTATCAATAGTTAATAACGTGCAAATGAAAACAGGCAGCAGTCTTAATAAGGCAATGATAAAGGCAGAATTCCCTAATAACACTAAAATAAAGGTTCCCCATTCTAAAGTTTGGTCTTGCTTATAGCCAATGGTTGCTTGTTTGCAGACAGATTCCCTATTCTGAAGTATAAACACATTCCTCCTTAACAGATGTATACTAAGTCATTATTAGTCCAAACTTGTCACGCCTTGGTCTTAGTATTTTGTGTTTTCTTTAATTATTTGTTCAGGCCAGGGTGTGACATGGGTTTATTGTATTGTCGTATTGGGGTTTTTGTAGGCAATGGGATTGTGGTTGATTAGGGGTGTGTCTAGTATAGGCTTGGCTGCCTGAGGCGGTTCTCAATCAGAGTCAGGTGATTCTTGTTGTCTCTGATGGGGAACCGTATTTAGGTAGCCTGGGTTTCATTGTGTATTTCGTGGGTGATTGTTTCTGTCTCTGTGTAGTTTGACCAGATAGGCTGTAATTAGGTTCTCCTTCCGTTTGTTGTTTTTGTATTAGTATAGTTATTTCATGTGTCACTTTTTTCATTAAAGTCATGAGTAACCACCACGCTGCATTTCGGTCCGACTCTCTTTCTACAAACGAAGAACGCCGTTACAAAACTAGGTTTCTTATTCTGAAGTGAAGGAACACAGTTGCATTTTAGTGGAAAGAAACAGACACAGAGTAATTATAATTATTTTTACCTTTATTTAACTCGTCAAGTCAGTTAAGATTTTTTTTATTTTTTTTACAATGAAGGCCTACTGGGGAATCTGTCATTCTGCCCTTGAACATGGCAGTTAACCCACTAACTGCCATGTTCAAGGGCAGAATGACAGATTTCTACCTTGTCAGCTCTGGGATTTGATCCAGCAACCTTTCGGTTACTGGCCCACCGCTCTAACCACTAGGCTACCTGCCGCCTCCTGTGTACATGTTTAAAAAACAATTGTATACAAAATGGAAGTTCGGGTGCACTTTAAAGCATGTTCTGGTCCCCAAAAAGTTTGTTTTCTATATATATGACTTACAGATTAGCCTTTACTTAAATCATGTTTCTAGTCTATTGCATAGTTACAATGTGTAAACTTTGATGTGCCAGGAGCAGGAGTGTTAAACACTGTTGAAGTGTATAATTGTAATACATACATGCAGACACAGCATCATTCAAATAATGGAGTTTGATACACCTGGTATTGGATATGACTGAAAAAAAACCTTGCTAAATAGTGATTTTTGTAAATTAACTTTATGACAAAAGAATATGCACAATCGTTTGTCTCAACATTAACTAACATATTCCTCTCAATTGTACATTTTTAGCTTGACTCGTTATGAAGTTACAATTACTTACCTTTGCTCCTACCGTAATGTTTTTGTCAGCCTTCTTTGATGAAGAAAGTCACCAGGGACGGGTGGCATAACGTCAGATTCGTCATTTGAACCACTCAATATGATTGGTCATATAAAAACCTTGGGACCCAAATGCATAATGACTCCCTCTTGTGGTGGTCTGGAGCAATGAAGCCGTAAAGCTGGGTACTTCTAAGTCCCGCAGTGTAAGCTCGCAACTTTGAAATGAAGAACTACCCTGTATATAGTCTCGCTATTGTTATTTTACTGCTGCTCTTAAATTACTTGTTACTGTTATCTCTTATTCTTTCCATATTTTTTTGAAACTGCATTGTTGGTTAGGGGCTCTTAAGTAAACATTTCACTGTAAGGTCTACTACACCTGTTGGTATTCGGCGCATGTGACTAATCAAATTTGATTTGATATGTATTCATGGATTTATTGCAGAGTTTTCAGTAGGTGGTAGAGATATACTAATATGGTAATAATTATAATTTACTGTGTAAAAAGTATTTAATTGTATATACTTTACATGTCTTGTGTACTTTGGTGGCTTGGGTGTCACTTTATTTTTAGGAATACGTATTAGGCACTGATTTGTAGATTATACTGTAAGTAGTTTATAAAGCCTTTATCAGGTATTATTGGCTATTTATAAGGCCTTTATTCAGTGTTTTCCTATTCTCACACTATAAGTCATGCATTTGTAGTTTTTCATTAGTTACATCCTTATTTGCCAGAATTAAAGATGATCAATAGTTAATTACACATGCAACAGACTCTGTATATGCAGTCTTTAAAGGGGACTGATAGGGGCAGAGTACCCTAAAATAAGTATTCCACCTTATAAGAGATTAATATAATATCTACAAATACCAAATACACCCCCAAAAAAAGATAGAGACATCAAAAAGTGCATTATAGCAGCTGGCAGCTATACGTCTATTAAAAGTGATTGGGTCACTTTTCTTAACTCATTTTGCATCTGTCCTTCCACACAAGGTTGAACATGATTAGAAAAAAATCTGCTATCTGGAATTTTAAAGGGTTCTTCGGCTGTCTCCACAGGAAAAAAATATGTTTGGTTGCAGGTAGAACCCTTTTGGTTCCAAGTACAACCCTTTTGGGTACCATGTAGAACCTTTTCCACAGAGGGTTCTACATGGAATCCAAAAGGGTTATACCTGGAACCAAAAAGTGTTTTGGGGACAGCCAAAGAACACTTTTGGAACACTTTTTTCTAACATGCTGACCACACTGTGAGCATTGCAAAATAAATGTACACATGCATGTTATTCAATCATTTAATCTAAACTGTTTGCGCGTGTCTGGGTAGCCAGGCGCTAAAATATAACTATTTTTGACGCTTGCCTAGCTGCAAATTCCACCTCTTCCATCACCTCCATGGTCTTTAGGAGCATATAACCACTTGGGTGATTGAAAGATGAACTGAGGTCCACACTAGAGTTCAGTTGGTGGTTGTAATGCACCTTAAAGTTGCTTGCCAACCAACATATCAAGTCCACAGAAGACTGAAGGACAGATTACTAGAAACAATGATTTTGTGTGACTCAGAAAAGGTCAAAGTTCTACAAAGATACATAAAAAAAGGACATTCTGCATTTCAGGTAGCAACCCAGCAAGGTACTGGTCTCTAGCGATTTAAATTCTTACCATTTACCATTACCATTTGTCACGCCTTGGTCTTAGTATTTTGTGTTTTCGTTAATTATTTGGTCAGGCCAGGGTGTGACATGGGTTTATTTTGTTGTGTTTCGTATTGGTTTTTTTGTAGTTATTGGGATTGTGGCTGAGTAGGGGTGTTGTATAGGCTTGGCTGCCTCAATCAGAGTCAGGTGATTCTCGTTGTCTCTGATTGGGAACCATATTTATGTAGCCTGGGTTTCACTTTGTATTTCGTGGGTGATTGTTCCTGTCTCTGTGTAGTGTTCACCAGATAGGCTGTAATTAGGTTTTCACGTTCCGTTTGTTGTTTTGTATTTGTATAAGTTATTTCATGTATCGCGATTCATTCATTAAAGAACATGAGTAACAACCACGCTGCATTTCGGTCCGACTCTCTTTCAACAAACGAAGAACGCAGTTACACCATTGCAGCCACGCTCCATGTTTTTCTGGTCTCATAGAGTCTAACCATTTGTAACGTCCGGTTCAACACCGTCTGCCTGCTTGGTCTAAAGTACATTTCGTTAGGAGGGGTTTTATGCAGTCTGGCAAAAGGGGGCGTTCTATGACGCCGACATAATACCTCACATGGGTGTGGTCACTGACTGGGTAGAACTTTTATATGAAAAGCAATTCTCATTTAGAAAGCTAACATTACATTTCATCTTCTCACAAATAGTTTTATATTTAATCCTATAAATTCCACAACATTTAGATGTTAACCTGACAACTGGGAAATATACACATTCAGAGACACGGTTATGTTATACCGTCCTTAATGAGATCCCAAAACAAACTGATCTGACATAATTGTTCTTTAAGTACCCACGGACCATTCCAACTGTTTGGATTTCAAAAATATTGTTTCATTATCCAATCATGGATGTCACTGTACTACAAAATATCTCTCTGCTATAACAAAGGGATTTTTAACTTCCATTTCTGCAGAGTGGGAGAGAGTTCCTGCAGGTATTTACGACCGTTATAAAACGGCCAACTTCACCCCTCTCCCCCTCTGCGGGAGAGAGAGGGCGCTGTAGAGCAAACCCACTGTAATCTGATCCTTCAGAACTTCACAGGAGAGTCATGACAGTGTGTACTATCTGTTGTGCCCCCACTCACTCACTCAGTATATTTGCCTTTCTTAGTGCTGTTTTTTTTGGGACCACAGACAAGCATACTGGCTTTTTCACTCTCTCACTCACACACACACACACACACACACACACACACACACACACACACACACACACACACACACACACACACACACACACACACACACACACACACACACACACACACACACACACACACACACACACACACACACACACACACACACACACACACACACACACACACACACGTGTGGGACCCTGGGTTTGGACTAAAGTGCAGGTGCATGGAATGTAAACCTGTGTGATAAAGTGGAGAATGTAAAAACATCTCACTTCTAACAGAACTTCTAAACTCTGTCTCTTATCAGAGCAACATAGCTGAGACTATCAATGATATACTATACTTTATCTGTAAAGGGAGCAAATGGCCTCTTGCTTTCATATCCTCTATCACCTTCTTATTCTCTGGTGTGACATGGCCGGCACAACACTTTGAGAATGCAAGCAGTGTATCCATGGGTCGAACACCAGGGTGCTGTAGATTTCCTTGTACAGGGGTTTGGCGATCGGTATTGTGGCTGTGATGGTGCCTCTATCCACGTTGTTGTAATGGAAAGCCTCAGACATGGTCCGGAACTTATTGGTCTTCAGGACTTTATGGTACCTGCGGATCACCACTTCAAGACCTTTGACTGCACATAAGAAATACAGATGGAAAAAATGAAGTGTATGAAGTAAAAATCAATAGCTCATTAAAGGATAGTTAAGTATTTTTGCAGCCCTTAATCTTCTCCACAGAGTGGAATGGACTTGTGTATTCCATTTTATATATTTTCATGCAGCCTGTAATGAAGAAAGTTAGAGGTCGTTTTGCGAGCTAATGCTAACTAGCTTTGTGCAAAGAATGAAAGTTAATCTGACCCTGGGATCAAAATTAGAATTAGAGCTCAGAGCCATTTTGTTTTGATTGGGTTAATGTACTTAATGTCCCTCACCAGGTGGCTGTTTTCCTTCCTCAGTCCCCTTCAACTGTTCCGCAGGCACTCTGTCTCGAGTTCTTTTAATTATTCTTTCCTGCCACTTTATCCTTCCCTCTGTAACGGTGTTCGTCTGTTGAAGGAGAAGCGGACCATAATGCAGCGTGGTGGTTACTCATGTTCTTTAATGAAACTGAACGATACATGAAATAACTTAACTTAATATTACAAAACAACAAACGGAACGAGTACCTATACAGCCTGTCTGGTGAACAACTGCACAGAGACAGGAACAATCACCCACGAAAACACTCACAGAATATGGCTGCCTAAATATGGTTCCCAATCAGAGACAACGAAAATCACCTGACTCTGATTGAGAACTGCCTCAGGCAGCCATAGACTAATTAGTCACCCCACAAAACCCCAAGACAAAAAACACACCACAATAACCCATGTCACACCCTGGCCTGACCAAATAAAGAAAGAAAACACAAAATACTAAGACCAAGGCGTGACACCCTCAAAAAACTTTACCTTAGACACTGAACCTTCAACAAAATACATAGTTTCAGTGTAGGCTGTATTAAACTGATTTCACACAAATAATGGCACAGCATAGTAGAGAGTTGTTTTACTACAAATAATGCAAACAATGGTTAGAATTATCATGTTCATCTCATGATCAGCCAACATGTATGAATTTGCGAGTGGTTACAACTAACAAGCCTTATCCCTCAGTTTAATTGGCATAAATCCCACACAAATACCCGATTGTAAAAGTAATGTATGCTGGGACCTGTAATACATCACAAGCACACAATTGATCATTAAAAAATTCAATACTTCAGTTCAATTTTCTTGGAAACCTAGTTAGCTAGTAGAACAGTCTTCGGCTGTCTTGTCCTCTGGACTCTGCATGGGCATCTTTCTCTTGCATCTACGTACAGGCTGCATAAAGAGACCAAATCCCAGCAGTGTTACTAGCTACCTTCATAGATTGGCGAACAAAATCCAAATATATAATATAAAACAAATTTGCTAGCTAGCTATGGGTCTGTTTTGGATGTCCAAGCTACCTCAACAACACTGATCTGGAGCAATACACATGAATTACCACCGCGTACGTATAAACCATGCAAATACTATTACCTAGCAGGCTAGCTAATTAGCTAGTTCACTTTCAAGACGTAAGACTTTCCTCAGAGTTGTTGCTGTTCTCTGATTTGATAATAATTTGTAAACTGTTTCTACTCGGGATCCTTGGAACATCCCTACCCCCATTGAAGTTGAAATTTAAAATGGTTAAGGGAAGGGTTAAGGTTAGGGCTAGGTAAGGGTTAAGATTAGGGCAATGTTAGGGTTTAGGGTAGGGACGTCCCAAGGATTCTGGATTGCACGGACCGTTCCTACGGTACGTTCCTATCGTTCCTCCTCCATCCACATCAGACACGATCCAGACACGCAGGTTGAAATATCAAAACAAACTCTGAAAAATTTATATGAATTTGGGGACAGGTCAAAACATATTTATCATTAATGGACATTTAGCTAGCTAGCTTGCTGTTGCTAGCTAATTTGTCCTGGGATATAAACATTGGGTTGCTATTTAGCTGAAATGCACAAGGTGCTTTTTTCTCGATCATTGTAGAATTTTGACCGACACACAAAACCGTCTGTTCTCTACTCTGGCAATTAATCCACAGATAATAGGGGGAAACCTAGTTAGTTTCTAGTAATCTCTCCTCCTGTCCCGAAGCCACTCCTGTGTTGTCTTGGCTGTGTGCACTGGGTCGTTGTCCTGTCGCAAGGCGAAGTCTGAGTGCTCTGGAGCAGGTTTTCATTAAAGATCTCTCTGTACTTTGCTCTGTTCATCTTTGCCTAGATTCTGACTAGTCTCCCAGTCCTTGCTGCTGAAATAAATCTCCTTAGCATGTTAGCATGATGCTGCCACCACCGTGCTTCACCGTAGGGATGGTGCCAGGTTTCCTACAGACATGACGCTTGGCATTCAGGCCAAAGAGTTCAATCTTCGTTTCATCAGACCAGAGAATCTTGTTTCTCACGGTCTGAGAATCCTTTAGGTGCCTTTTAGAAAACTCCAAGCGGGCAGTCGTGTCTTTTACTGAGGAGTGGCTTCCATCTGGCCGCTCTACCATAAAGGCCTTGTTGGTGGAGTACTGCAGAGATGGTTGTCCTTCTGGAAGTTTCTCCCATCTCCACAAAGGAACTCTGGAGCTCTGTCAGTGACCATTAGGTTTTTGGTCACCTCCCTGACCAAGGCCCTTCTTCCCCGATTGCTATGTTTGGCATGGTGGCCTGCTCTAGGAAGAGTCTTGGTGGATCCAAACTTCTTCCATGTAAGAATAATGGAGGCCACTGTGTTCTTCGGGACCTTCAATACAAATGTTCAAATGGTTCGGTACCCTTCCCAAGATCTGTATTTTGACACAATCCTGTCTCTGAGCTCTACGGACAATTCCTTCAACCTTATAGCTTGATTTTTGCTCTGACATGCACTGTCAACTGTGGGACCTTACATAGACAGGTGTGTGCCTTTCCAAATAATGTCCAATCAATTGTATTTACCACAGGTAGACTCCAATTACATTATAGAAACATCTCAAGGATGGTCAATGTAAACAGGATGAACCTGAGTTCAATTTCAAGTCTCATAGCAAAGGGTCTGACTGCTTATGTTAATAACGTATTCCTGTTTTCCATTTTTTTAATAAATTAATAAAAAACATTTAAAAACCTGCTTTGTTATTTTGCTTTGTCATTATGGGGTATTGTGTTCAGATTGATGAGAAAAAAATAAAGAATTGAATCCATTTAAGAACAAGGTTGTAACGTAACAAAATGTGGAAAAAGGGAAGGGGTCTGAATACTTTCCGAATGCACTGTATAAGTCAGTCAGGGTTAATTCAAACAAATGAGGTAATAACAGTGTTTGCTTTGTTTTCCTAAATTGAGTTAAAATAACGATTGGCCGTATAAAAGTAGATACAGTAAGAGAACAGAGATAATTTAGTGACAATGCAAATATGATAGAAAAAACATGTTTTATACATCATCTCATGACTGCTGTTGATGTGAAATTCATCTAACATCTATACCTGATACTGTTAGATCGCTTTTTAACTATATTTTTAAAAATAACTGCAGACTGAATTGGCGCCGAGAAAATGAGTTGTCCAAATATGAGGTGTAACTGGGGAAATGACCACTAACAACACCACTGATGGGCAGAACGAGAGCTGAGAAAGGTTCCCCACTATGTGCCCTGTTCACTCTCTCTCTCTCTCCCCCTCACTCCCTCTTTTTCTGGTTATTAAGGTGAGGCTGTTGCGACTAGGGGCATTACGAAATTGCCGATTACAGTCATAATCCGATACAAATGAGTAGGTTGCCCCTGACTGTTAATTGGTAGAATGTAATAAAGGGAGGCAATATTTGGCCCTCTAATTGTGTGTTTACTGCACTATTTATTGGAACATTTCCTCCCAGGGTCGGTGTTGATGAGATGAGATGTGTTCTTAGTGGCCTGTGCTCCTGGCATGTCATTAATATTGCTTTATAATGGCTTTCAACATGAGCGAAGGGCGAGTTTGTCGCAAAGGAGTGATATTCGTAGGCAGAAGCGTTACTATTATTGAGTTAAGCAGTGCCAAAGCAAGACTCGAGAATGCAGGAATGCAAAGACAGGTATAGGGCCTAACTTCCAGGGTGATTTTTCAAAAGAAAGCAAAAAAAATGGTGTGTGTAAAGGCTATGCTAGAACACTAGCAACCCACGCTATTGGTATTGTCTGTCCATGTTTATACAGTCATCCTAAGAACCCAATTTGTCTGACTTTCCACACTGGGTTTTACATGTCAGTAGTTATTGTAAGGTGGTTTCTGTAAAAATATTACACCCATTGTTCTGAGTGACTAGGATTTGAATACCACACACAGTGAATGTCCGTGGCATTGCCACATTGTTGTATGTAATCATCACACCCATTGTTTTAAGTATTTTAATATCACAGCAGGATGTAAATATCACACCCCGTTGTTCTGAGTGGCTGGGGCATTACCAAATGTTGTATGTAAACATCACACCCCACTGTTCTGATTGTAGTATTGTGGATGTGAGCACGGGTCCTAGTGTCTGTGTGCAGACATGTTTTGAAAGGTATTGTGTCCGGACAAGTCTGCAAAGTAGTTGTTGAACCAGGCGAGGCAATCATTAGAAAAACCAAGGCTATTGAGTCTGCCGATAAGAATACGGTGATTGACAGAGTCGAAAGCCTTGGCCAGGTCGATGAAGACGGCTGCACAGTACTGTCTTTTACCGATGGCGGTTATGATATCGTTTAGTACATTGAGAGTGGCTGAGGTGCACCCGTGACTGGCTCAGAAGCTGGAATGCACAGCAGAGAAGGTACGGTGGGATTTGAAATGGTCAGTGATCTTTTTATTAACTTGGCTTTCGAAGACTTTAGATAGGCAGCGCAGGATGGATATAGGTCTGTAACAGTTTGGGTCTAGGGTGTCACCTCCTTTGAAGAGGGGGATGACCGCGGCAACCTTCCAATCTTTAGGGATCTCGGACAATACGAAAGAGAGGTTGAACATGCTAGTAATAGGGTTTGCAACAATGGCGGCGGATAGTTTTAGAAAGAGAGGGTCCAGATTGTCTAGCCCAGCTGATTTGTACGGGTCCATGTTTTGCAGCTCTTTCAGAACATCTGCTGTCTGGATTTGGGTGAAGGCGAAGCTGGGGAGGCTTGGGTGAGTAGCTGCGGGGGGTGGGCTGTTGGCCGGGTTTGGAGTAGCCAGGGGGAAGGCATGGCCAGCCGTTGAGAAATGCTTATTGAAATGTTTGATTATCATGGATTTATCAGTGGTGACCGTGTTACCTAGCCTCAGTGCAGTGGTCGGCTGGGAGGAGGTGCTCTTGTTCTCCATGTACTTTAGTGTCCCAATTTCTTTTGGATTTAGAGCTACAGGATGCCAATTTCTGCTTGAAAAACCTAGCCTTTACTTTCCTGACTGACTGTGTGTATTGGTTCCTGACTTCCTGAACAGTTGCATATCGTGGGGACTATTCGATGCTATTGCAGTCCGCCACAGCATGTTTTTGTGCTGGTCAAGGGCAGTCAGGTCTGGAGTGAACCAAGGGCTATATCTGTTCTTAGCTCTTCATTTTTTGAACGGGGCATGCTTATCTAAGATGGTGAGGAAATTACTTTTAAAGAATGACCAGGCATCCTCGACTGACGGGATGAGGTCAATATTCTTCCAGGATACCCGGGCCAGGACAATTAGAAAGGCCTGCTCGCAGAAGTGTTTTGGGGAGCATTTTACAGTGATGAGGGGTGGTCGTTTGACCGCGGACCCATAGCGGATACAGGCAATGAGGCAGTGATCGCTGAGATCCTGATTGAAAACAGCGGATGTGTATTTGGAGGGCAAGTTGGTCAGGATAATGTCAATGAGGGTGCCCATGTTAACGGATTTAGGGTTGTACCTGGTGGGTTCCTTGATGATTTGTGTGAGATTGAGGGCATCTAGCGCAGATTGTATGACTGCCGGTGTGTTAAGCATATCCCAGTTTAGGTCACCTAACAGAACGAACTCTGAAGCTAGATGGGGGGCGATCGATTCACAAATGGTGTCCAGGGCACAGCTGGGAGCGGAGGGGGGTTGATAGCAGGCGGCAACAGTGAGAGACTTATTTCTGGAGAGGTTAATTTTTTAAATTAGAAGTTCACACTGTTTGGGTATAGACCTGGAAAGTATGACAGATCTTTGCAGGCTATCTCTGCAGTAGATTGCAACTCCTCCCCTTTTGGCAGTACTATCTTGACGGAAAATGTTGTAGCTGGGTATGGAAATCTCTAGAATTGTTGGTGGCCTTCCTAAGCCAGGATTTAGATATGGCAAGGACATCAGGGTTGGCGGAGTGTGCAAAAGCAGTGAGTAAAACAAACTTAGGTAGGCTTCTGATGTTGACATGCATGAAACCAAGACTTTTTCGATCACAGAAGTCAACAAATGAGGTTGCCTGGGGACATGCAGGGCCTGGGTTTACCTCCACATCACCAGAGGAAAAGAGGAGGAGTAGGATGAGGGTACGGTCAAAGGCTATCAAAACTGGTCACCTAGAGGGTTGTGGACAATGAGCAAAAGGAGCAGATTTCTGGGCGTGGTAGAATAGATTCAGGGAATAATGTGCAGACAGGGGTATGGTGGGGTGCGGGTACAGTGGAGGTAAGCCCAGGCACTGAGTGATGATAAGATAGATTGTTTCTCTGGATAAACTGGTCATAATGGGTGAGGTCACCGCATGTGTGGGAGGTGGGACAAAGGAGGTATCAGAGGTATAATGAGTGGAACTAGGGGCTCCGCAGTAAACTAAAACAATGACAACTAACCTAAACAAGGTATATTGACATATGAGAGAGACATACAGCGAGGCATAAAGTAATCACAGGTGTTGATTTGGAGAGCTAACATTTACATTTACATTTAAGTCATTTAGCAGACGCTCTTATCCAGAGCGACTTACAAATTGGTGCATTCACCTTATGACATCCAGTGGAACAGCCACTTTACAAACTAAGACAACAATGGGTGAGACAACAACAGCAAATCAGCTAAAACAACGACAGGTAAAATGTCGATGACTGGGCAGAGAGGGTCGGTTAACTACACACAGAGCCTGAGTTCACTGCGGCGGCCGACTGATAAAGATATTATATATATATATAAAAAAATAAGCAAACAGAATGGAGTACCGTGATTAATGGACAGTCCAGCGGGCATCAACTATGTAGCCAAGTAATCATAGGGTCCAGTGAGCAGCAATAGAAGGAACAGGGGAGCCGCGGAGTTGTCGCTACCATGCTATCACGTTGTCGACGCAGCGTTTAAAGTTAGTAGCCCGGGGCTAGTGGAAGTGTCTGCTGAAGGCACAGCGGATGGAGTATTCGTCGGCAGACCTGTAGAGGTGGTGCGGCGGGGCGCCGTGTCGACTAAGGATCCAAGCCAGATGGCGAAAGAGGTATCGTAGCTGTAGTAATTTAGTTTTCTATACGGGAGATGCGCCTGGCTCATGGCTAACGGGTGCTAGCTTTGGGGCAGTGGCGTTGGCCACTATAGCCACTCGGTAGCAGCGGTGATCCGGTGCCAAGATCCAGAGCTTACGGCAAGGATCCGGTGGAGTAGTGTGATCTAGCCGTGCTTGGGTGAGGTGGGCCGGGAGGTGGGCCTGAGTAGGCCGGGCGGTGGGCCGGGAGGTGGGCCTCAGGGTAAGCTTCGGTACTGGGTAACTCGGTGGGTGCTAGCTGTAGTATCTGGGATCTACATCTGTTTATATTAGTTACTGTGCAGTTACTAAGCAGTAATGCATTACGGCAGTGTTACGTTACTACACCTAATAGGAAATGCACATGCGCACTGAGGTGCCGGGAACTGTAGAGCACGAGGGGTTTTGACTAAACGAAAACGAACTGTACTCCCGTCTCCTGCCTGGTCATTTCTCCACAACACAAATATTACACTAGCTAGCTGTGCAGAAGGTAAAGGCCGCTAGCAGTGGCTAACAATTACGAAATAGCTTGTAGCTAATTAGCTGGGTTAGCTTCTTATGGCTGTGGTTCTTGCTATAAGATCTAAAAATGACAAATAATACCAGTTCCGTATCACATTGGGTGAGTCAGGTTACCGGAAGGTATAATTGAACTAAAATGGAGAAGAGATTGAAAATAAACTTGACTTGCGTCGTTAAATAAAGGTGATATAAATAAAAAAAGTTTGGTTCATCCTTGGGATCAATTTCCAAATGCCTGACGGTACCACGTTCATCTGTACAAACAATAGTACGCAAGTATAAACACCATGGGACCACACAGCCGTCATTCCGCTCAGGAAGGAGACATGTTCTGTCTCCTAGCGATAAACGTACTTTGGTGCGAGAAGTACAAATCAAACCCAGAACAACAGCAAAGGACCTTGTGAAGATGCTGGAGGAAACAGGTACAAATGTAATCTATATCCACAGTAAAAAATAGTCCTATATCGACATAACCTGAAAGCAAGGAAGAAGCCACTGCTCCAAAACCATCATAAAAAAGCCAGACTACGGTTTGCAACTGCACATGGGGACAAGGATCGTACTTTTTGGAGACATATCCTCTGGTTTGATGAAACAAAAATAGAACTGTTTGGCCATAATGACCATCGTTATGTTTGGAGGAAAAAGGGGGATGCTTGCAAGCCGAAGAACACCATCCCAACCGTGACGCACGGGGTGGCAGCATCATGTTGTGGGGGTGCTTTGCTGCAGGAGGGACTGGTGCACTTCACAAAATAGATAGCATCATGAGGTGGAAAATTATGTGGATATATTGAAGCAACATCTCAAGACATCAGTCAGGGGGTTAAAGCTTGGTTGCAAATGGGTCTTCCAAATCGACAATGACCCCAAGCATGCTTCCAAAGTTGTGGCAAAATGGCTTAAGGACTACAAAGTCAAGGTATTGGAGTGGCCATCACAAAGCCCTGACCTCAATCCCATAGAAAATATGTGGGCAGAACTGAAAAAGCGTGTGCGAGCAAGGAGGATTACAAACCTGACTCAGTTACACCAGCTCTGTCTGGAGGAATGGGCCAAAATTCACCCAATTTATTGTGGGAAGCTTGTGGAAGGGAATCTGACCCACTGGGAATGTGATGAAAGAAATTAAAGCTGAAATAAATAATTATAATATAATAATAATATATGCCATTTAGCAGACGCTTTTATCCAAAGCGACTTACAGTCATTCTACGTATGGGTGGTCCCAGGAATCGAACCCACTACCCTGGCGTTACAAGCGCCATGCTCTACCAACTGTGCTACAGAAGGACCATACTATTATTCTGACATTTCACAATCTTAAAATAAAGTGGTGATCCTAACTGACCTAAAACAGGGAATTTTTACAAGGATTAAATGTCAGGAATGGTGAAAAACTGAGTTGAAATTATTGTGTCTTTGGCTTTGCCAGATTAAGTGATATGACATGCTATTCTATAAAATAATTTCTCTGTTATTAATATTACCTGATTAACGCGACGGCTAGGAGGTATCACTTCTTTAGTGAATAAGAGTTCAAAGTTCATACCAAGTTGTCATGCTATATGCTATAGTCTGGCTGGTATAGTCGCAATTCATCCTTCCGGCATGTAGGTCGTCACCTTCACATTGAAATTTGATGCTAATTTCGTTAGGTTCTCTAATGTTGGCTTAGTTCTGTAGGTGGTCTTTGTCCTTTCAACGTGGGGACCTCAAGTCCACACGTCCTTGGAACAGGAAGTTACATTTTCGTAACAGGGCTTAAATAGTAGGGAAATATGGTTCCGTTCCCCTACCCCTTTGATGTTACCAGACTCCTTCTCAATGTTAACAAATGGATTTTCGATTGTCACATCGGTAGAGTTTTTTTTAAATGATTTTTTTAAACCTTTATTTAACCAGGTAGGCAAGTTGAGAATAAGTTCTCATTTACAATTGCGACCTGGCCAAGATAAAGCAAAGCAGTTCGACACATACAACAACAGAGTTACACGTGGAGTAAAACAAACATACAGTCAATAATACAGTAGAAAATGAGGTGAGAAGGGAGGTAAAGGCAAAAAAGGCCATGGTGGCAAAGTAAATACAATATAGCAAGTAAAACACTGGAATGGTAGATTTGCAGTGGAAGAATGTGCAAATTAGAGATAGAAATAATGGGGTGCAAAGGAGCAAAATAAATAAATACATACAGTAGGGGAAGAGGTCGTTGTTTGGGCTAAATTATAGATGGGCTATGTACAGGTGCAGTCATCTGTGAGATGCTCTGACAGCTGGTGCTTAAAGCTAGTGAGGGAGATAAGTCTTTCCAGTTTCAGAGATTTTTGTAGTTCGTTCCTATCATTGGCAGCAGAGAACTGGAAGGAGAGGCGGCCAAAGGAAGAATTGGTTTTGGGGGTGACCAGAGAGATACCTTTTACAAGAAACCCAGAAGTGACCCTACTTCCCAATTTCAGAATACTATCCTTACTGTCCTAGATGGGTATTTAAGTTCTGGTCAGATAACAAAAAAAGAACATGATTTTTTGGCTATTCAACACCCTAAAATTGCCACTTTCTATACTTTGCCGAAATTACACAAGAATGTTACACAACCTCCAGGGCGCCCTATTGTAGCGGGCATTGATGCAGTAATGGCCCCTCTATCTACTTTTGTTGACTTTTTTATTAGACCACTCGCAGAACAGCTCCCCTCCTTTGTAAAGGACACCAGCAGTATGATCTCTATCATTGGATCTCTTGATCCTCTCCCTGAGAATACCTGGTCAGTTACTTTTGATATTGAGTCGTTATACACAAACATTCCACACGAGGGCGGTATTGAAGCTATGGAATATTTTCTTCTGCAACGTGACCCCAATGAACGACCTTACAGTGCATGCATTATAACATTGGCTGAAATAGTACTCACGCATAACTATTTCATGTTTCTAAATGATTTCTTTATTCAGACGAAAAGTACTGCTATGGGATCCCCCATGGTTCCTAAGTATGCTAATTTGTATGTGGATTACATGGAGAAACAGTCTATTTTCAATCCTCTCCCCCAAAAATTATTGCCTCACATCATTATTTGGAAACGGTATATTGATGATATTTTTGTTCTATGGAGGGGTGATGCAAAACAGCTCCAGGCATTCTATGCTTTTCTTAACTCCTGTTCTGATCATTTGAGATTTACTATGCAATCTGACACATGTCAAATCAGTTTTCTTGATCTTCTGATCTTGTGTGAAGATAATGTTCTACACACAGATCTTTACAGGAAGCCTACTGATCGTAACAGTTTGTTGAGGGCTGATAGTTGTCACCCACTTCCCTTGAAAAATAGTTTGCCCTACAGTTTGACAGAAATATGGCTGAGACGCAAAGAAAGTTCAAGGAGAGGGGCTACAAGAATGATCAGATTAATATTGCCATTGAAAAATTTCAAAACAAAACGAGACATGACCTTTTTCAAGGTCAGTCTCGCACAAAGACGCATTCTTGTGTTCTAACTACCCGCTATTCAAAGTGCTCTAAACAAATTAAGGGAATTGTTCACAAACATTGGCACATCCTGAAATCCGATGATAGTCTCGGTAATGTGTTTTCGGACCTTCCCTTGGTTTGCGGGGCAGAAATCTCAGAGACCAATTGGTACACTCTGATTTACCACCCCAAGATATTCCTGAACAACGTCTATTTGCGCCCCTACTGGATGGAAATTACAAATGTAATGGCTGTGCTCAATGCAATAGCACTTATAAATGTAGATCCTTCAAACACCCACAAACAGGGAAATCGATCCCCATCAAAGGTGTTATTACGTGCTCCACTAAGGCAGTTATTTATCTCATAACTTGTCCTTGTGGTAAAAATGATGTAGGTAAAACAAAGTGCGAATTAAAAGTACGTATCTCAGAGCATCGTAACACCATTAGGTGAAAAAACGTTACTTATCCAGTTGCGGCCCACTTCTTGGAGGCAGGCCATTCAATTTCGTCTCTGCGTTTTATTGGCATCGAACATGTCACCCTCCCTAGGAGAGGGGGTGACCTTGATCATTTGTTGTTAAAACGAGAGGCTGCCTGAATCTTTAACTTAAAGACCCTTGCGCCCTTCGGTCTCAACATAGACTTTGATCTGAAGCCATTCTTGTTATTATTGTGACTTTGCCATTGTAATTGTTTGTAAGCTTGTGTAGTCAAATTAATCTATGATCGTATGCTATCCATTTGTTGTTTGTATGCTGTTCTTTGTATAACATTTTAATATTTGATAATGGATCGATGATATTAGGCCACTCTTGGCCATGATTACAGACACCTGTGTCTTTTGACACTACATAAACGAGTGATCCCGCAGTGTTTGTGATTATACCCTGATGAAGACAGCTTGGCTGTCGAAACGTTGGTAATACATTTTTTGCATCTGAGCTCCTAGAGTGTGCGGCTCTCTTTTATTTTCAAGTTTTCTACTCCGCTAGCCAGCACCTCGCCTAAATAGGTGTGCGTTTCTTTTTCTACCAGAGAGATATACCTGCTGGAGAGCGTGCTACGGGTGGTTGCTGCTATGGTGACCAGCGAGCTGAGACTTTACCTAGCAGGGTCTTGTAGATGACCTGGAGCCAGTGGGTTTGGCAACGAGTATGAAGCGAGGGCCAGCCAACGAGAGCGTACAGGTCGCAGGGGTGGGTAGTATATGGGGCTTGGTTGACAAAACGGATGGCACTGTTATTGACTGCATCCAATTTATTGAGTAGGGTATTGGAGGCTATTTTGTAAATGACATCGCCGAAGTTGAGGATTGGTAGGATGGTCAGATTTACAAGGGTATGTTTGGCAGCATGAGTGCAGGATGCTTTGTTCCGAAATAGGAAGCCAATTCTAGATTTAACTTTGGATTAGAGATGTTTGATGTGGGTCTGGAAGGAGAGTTTACAGTCTAACCAGACACCTAGGTATTTGTAGTTGTCCACGTATTCTAAGTCGGAGCCGTCCAGAGTAGTGATGTTGGACAGGCGGGCAGGTGCAGGCAGCGATCGGTTGAAGAGCATGCATTTAGTTTTACTTGTATTTAAGAGCAATTGGCCACGGAAGGAGAGTTGTATGGCATTGAAGCTCATCTGGAGGGTTGTTAACCCAGTGTCCAAAGAAGGGCCAGAAGTATACAGAATGGTGTCGTCTGCGTAGAGGTGGATCAGAGACTTGTGGAGGTCTACAATTTTTTCTGAGGTCTTGGCTGATTTATTTTGATTTTCCCATGATGTCAAGCAAAAAGGCACTGAGTTTGAGGGTAGGCATTAAAATACATCCATAAGTACACCTCCAATTGACTCAAATGATGTCAATTAGCCTTTTAGAAGCTGTTTAAAGGCACAGTCAACTTAGTCTATGTAAACTTCTGACCCACTGGAATTGTGATACAGTGAATTATAAGTTAAATAATCTGCCTGTAAACAATTGTTGGAAAAATTACTTGTCTCAATCACAAAGAAGTTGTCCTAACAGACTTTCCAAAACTATAGTTGGTTAACAAGAAATTTGTGGAGTGGTTGAACAACGAGTTTTAATGACTCCAACCTAAGCGTATGTAAACTTCGGACTTCAACTGTATGTCTGTATGCAGCCTCCTCTGATGTGCTGGTGATGGCTGTTTTGCAGTCTGATGGCCTTGATATAGAAGCTGTTTTTCAGGCTCTCGGTACCAGCTTTGATTCACCTGTACTGACATCGCCTTCTGGATGATAGCGGGATGAACAGGCAGTGGCTCAGGTGGTTGATGTCCTTGATGATCTCTTTGGCCTTCCTATTGCATTGGGTGCTGTAGGTGTCCAGGAGGGTGGGAGGTTTGCCCCCGGTAATGTTGCACCACCCTCTGGAGAGCTTCGCGGTTGTGGGCGGGGCAGTTGCCATACCAGGTGGTGATACAGTCCGACAGTATGCTCTCAATTGTGCATCTGTCATCACATTTTGTGAGGGTTTTAGGTGTTGAGCCAAATTTCGTTAGTCTCCTGAGGCTAAATTGGAGTCCACAGGTGGTAAATTCAATTGATTGAACTTGATTTGTAAAGGCACAGTGCATGTCCGTTGACAGTGCATGTCAGAGCAAAAACGAAGCTATGAGGTTCAAGGAATTGTCCGTAGAGCTCCGAGACAGGATTGTGTCGAGACACAGATCTGGGGAAGGGTACCAAACAATTTCTGTAGCATTGAAGGTTCCCAAGGACACAGTGGCCTCCATCATTCTTAAATGGAAGAAGTTTGGAACCACCAAGTCTCTTCCTAGAGCTGACCGCTCGGCCAAACTGAACTATTGGGGGAGAAGAGCTTTGGTCAGGGAGGTGACCAAGAACCCGATGGTCACTTTGACAGAGCTCCAGAGTTCCTCTGTGGAGATAGGAGAAACTTCCAGAAGGACAACCATCTCTGCAGCACTCTACCAAACAGGTCTTTACAGTAGAGTGGCCAGACAGAAGCCACTCCTCAGTAAAAGGCAAATGACAGCCCACTTGGAGTTTGCCAAAAGGCACCGAAAGACTCTCAGACCATGAGAAACAAGATTCTCTTGTCTGAAGAAACCAATATTTAACTCTTTGGCATGAATGCCAAGCGTCACTTCTGGAGGAAACCTGGCACCATCCTTACGATGAACCATTAGTGGTGGCAACAACATGCTGTGGGATGTTTTTCAACGGCAGGGACTGGGAGGCTAGTCAGGATCAAGGCAAAGATGAACAGTGCAAATTACTGAGAGATCCTTGATTATAGCCTGCTCCAGAGCGCTCAGGACCTCATTCTGGGGTGTAAGTACACCTTCCAACAGGACACCGACCCTAAGCACACAGCCAAGACAATGCAGGAGTGGCTTCAGGACAAGTCTCTGAGTGTCCTTGAGTGGTCCAGCCAGAGCATGGACTTGATCCCGATGGGACATCTCTGGAGAGTCCTGAAAATAGCTGTGTAGCAACGCTCCCCATCCAACCTGACAGCGCTTGAGAGGATCTGCAGAGGGAAATGGGAGAAACTCCCCAAATACAGGTGGCAATCTTGTAGCTTCATATCCAAGAAGACTCAAGGCTGTAATCGCTGCCAAAGAGGCGCTTCAACAAAGTAGTGAGTAAAGTGTCTGAATACTTATGTTAATGTCATATTTCATTCTTTGTCATTATGGGGTAATGTGTGTAGACTGATGAGGAAAAAAACCAATTGAATCAATTTTAGAAATAGGCTTTAACGTAACAAAATGTGGAAAAAGAAAATGGGTCTGAAAACTTTCCGAATGCACTGTATAGCTACCTAAATGCCGGCAGTGAAGTTAAAACACTTGAGAGTTTTCAACTAAAGTTTTAAAATCAATAAAAACCTCTAATCCATAGTGTTGTATGCCATTTCTGCCCCCCTGCAACATTATCCTTGAGCACCTTCTTTTTTTACAGTGGCTTGCGAAAGTATTCACCCCGATTGGTATTTTCCATATTTTGTTTCCTTACAACCTGGAATTAAAATAGATAAAATAAAACATTTTGGGGGGGTGGTTTTTATCATTTGATTTACACAACATACCTACCACTTTGAAGATGCAAAATATTTTTTATGGTGAAACAAACAAGAAATAAGACAAAAAAAACAGAAAACTTGTGCGTGCATAACTATTCACCCCCCCCAAAGTCAATACCTTGTAGAGCCACCTTTTGCTGCAATTAAACTTGGCACCTCCAGCCACTGGGATTTTTGCCCATTCTTCAAGGCAAAACTGCTCCAGCTCCTTCAAGTTGGATAGGTTCCCGCTGGTATACAGCAATCTTTAAGTCATACCATAGATTCTCAAATGGATTGAAGTCTGGGCTTTGACTAGGCCATTCCAATACATTTAAATGTTTCCCCCCAAAATCACTCAAGTGTTGCTTTAGCAGTATGCTTAGGGGCATTGTCCTGCTGGAAGGTGAAACTCTGTCCCAGTCTCTGAAACTCAAACAGGTTTCCGTCAATAATCATTCCTTCAATTCTAACCAGTTTCCCAGTCCCTGCAAATGAAATACATCCCCACAGCAAGATCCTGCATGTTCTCAGGGTGATGAAAGGTGTTGGGTTTGCACAAGACATAGCGTTTTCCTTGATGACCAAGACGCTCGATTTTAGTCTCATCTGACCAGAGTACATTCTTCAATATGTTTGGGGAGTCTCCCCCATGCCTGTTGGCGAACACCAAACATGTTTGCTTAGATTTTTCTTTAAGCAATGGCTTTTTTTCTGGCCACTCTTCCGTTAAGCCCAGCTCTGTGGAGTGTACGGCTTAAAGTGGTCCAATGGACAGATACTCCAATCTCTGCTGTGGAGCTTTGCAGATCCATCAGGGTTATCTTTGGTCTCTTTGTTGCCTCTCTGATTTGTTGCCCCTCCTTGCCTGGTCCGTGAGTTTTGGTGGGAGGCCCTCTCTTGACAGGTTTGTTGTGGTGCCATATTCTTAAACTGTTTTGATAATGGATTTAATGGTGCTCAGTGGGATGTTCAAAGTTTTGGATATATTTTTATAACCCAAACCTGATCTGTACTTCTCAACAACTTTGTCCCTGACCTGTTTGGAGAGCTCCTTGGTCTTTATAGTGCAGCTTCCTTGGTCTTTATAGTGCAGCTGAAAAGTTGGCGCGGGGAATTCAAAAATATTCTTTAGAAATATTTAACTTTCACACATGAACAAGTCCAATACAGCATATGGAAGATAAACATCTTGTTAATCTACCCATCATGTCCGATTTGTAAAATGTGTTACATCTAAAACACAACATATATTTATGTTAGACCACCATCAAATCAACAAAAAAAAAACACAGCCATTTTTCCCAGCCAAAGATCGAGTCACAAAAGCAGAATTAGAGATAAAATGAATCACTAACCTTTTGATAATCTTCATCAGATGACACTCATATGACATGTTACACAATACATTTATGTTTTGTTCGATAATATGCATATTTATATCCACAAATCTTGGTTTACATTGATGCCGTGTTCAGAAATGCCTCCAAAATATCTGGAGGAATTACAGAAAGCTACACCAGATAACAGAAATACTCATCATAAACTTTGACTAAAGATACATGTTCTACATATAATTAAAGATACACTGGTTCTTAATGCAACCGCTGTGTCAGATTTTTTAAAAACATTATGAAAAAAGCCTACCATGCCATAATCTGAGACGGCACTCAGACGTAAATATATTTCTCTGCCATGTTGGAGTCAACAGAAATACAAAATTACATCATAAATATTCCCTTACCTTCAATGATCTTTCATCAGAATGCAGTGCAAGGAGTCCTAGTTCCACAATAAATCGTTGTTTTGTTCCATAATGTCCAAAACTAGTGTCCAATTAGCTGCATTTGCTAGCACTTTCAGCTCACGTGCCCAAAAACTGATGCTGGTCCAGGAGAACTCGGACAAAAACTTCAAAAATATATATTCCAGGTCGAATAAACTGGTCAAACTAAGTAGAGAATCAATCTTCAGCATGTTATTTTCATATATATCCAATAACGTTCCAACCGGAGCATACGTTTTCATCTGCAGCCAAATAGAACGATGGTGACATCAACAGACAAATGCGCCACAGGGAAATTGCATTCTGCCAGGACAGTGACTCATTCCCTTCCTATTCGGTCAAAGTTCACACCAAAGGTTCCATTCCACGTTCTACTGAATGAGGACATCTAGTGGAAGGCGTAGGAAGTGCTAACAGATCCATATCTTATTTGGAAGGGAAGAGGTGATGACTTAAATTTAAAACACGCATTCAGAATTTCACTTCCTGTTTGGAAGATTGCCTGCCCTATGAGTTCTGTTATACTCACAGACATAATTCAAACAGTTTTAGAAACTTCAGAGTGTGTTCTATCCAATAGTAATAATAATATGCATATATTAGCAATCTAGGACAGAGTAGGATGCAGTTCACTATGGACACGCAATTAATCCAAAGTGAAAATACTGCCCCCTATCCCCAACAAGTTTTAAGTGATAGTTTGTTGTATTGTTGACAAATGACAAGAAAACCATGTGTACCAATGACATTCAGGTAATGAGTGGAATATATTGTTATACATTTCACCAGTGCCTTGTACATTACACTATCATTCCAAATGGAGGCACATAGTGACTTGCCACTTTATTCAACTGAAGCAAACTGGCTGATGAAGCATGGTAATGTAGTGGATCCACATCTACTTTACATATTATTTGGTTCCCTTGAGCAAGGCACTCTAATTGCTTATGTAAGTCACTCTGGATAAGAACATGTGACTAAAATGTGAAATATAAACAGAAATTGATGTTAAGATACATTTATGAGGCATACAATATATCATTTTTGTGTTCAGCAGTTATTAAACAACACTATACTGTATACGTTAACTAGCCACTACAGTGCCTTGCAAAAGTATTCATCCCCCTTTGCGTTTTTCCAGTTTTGTTGCATTACAACCTGTAATTTAAATGGATCTTTATTTGGATTTCATTTGGATTGGATTTCATACACAAAATAGTGCAAATTGGTGAAGTGAAATGAAAAAAAAATGGAAAAGTGGTGTGTGAATATGAACTCACCTCCTTTGCTATGAAGCCCCTAAATAAGATCTGGTGCAACCAATTACCTTCAGAAGTCACATAATTAGTTAAATAAAGTCCACCTGTGTGCAATCTAAGTGTCACATGATCTGTCACATGATCTCAGTACATATACACCTGTTCTGAAAGGCCCCAGAGTCTGCAACATCACTAAGCAAGGGGTATCACCAAGCAAGTGGCACCATAAAGACCAAGGAGCTCTCCAAACAGGTCAGGGACAATAGCTCAGCTGTTGAACAGAAAGGCCGAAATAGAACATTTGCCAAAATAGAACGCAACTGCTCAGCAGCGACCGACACATAACAGTTTGCTTCCAGCTAATACTGCAGTCTGGTAGACATGGATCGATTTATTGTAAAAAAGAAACATACATTTACTGACAATGAAAATGAGAAGGAAGAGCTGGAGAATAACGTGACATCTATGAACAAACAACCATCGGAGAACCGGGAAAATCAGGAAGATGGAGGCGGGGAAATGCAGCTAGCTAACGTAGCTAACATAGATAACGTGGCTAACATGGCTCTGGTGGCTAAGAGAAGGATACGATTGATTCAAGAACGCAGAAAGTTACAAGAGAAATGGACAGACAAGTATTTTTTTGTACTGCATAATGGGACTAGCTCTCTGTGTCTTATTTGTCAGAAGGTAGTCAATTGTTTCAAATGAGCAAATTTAGAGTGACACTTCCAGTCACACCATGCCCAGTCTGACCAAATATACCTGCCACAAAGCAAACTCAAAAACAACAAAATAGTGCAAGTCAGAGAAAACGAGGCAGAAAATGAGATTGCTTGTCAAGTAATGCCTTTTGGCCTCAGCCGAAATATTGTATTTATTTAACTAGGCAAGTCAGTTAAGAAAAAATACTCATTTACAATGACGGCTTAGGAACAGTGGGTTAACTGCCTTGTTCAGGTGCAGAATGACAGATTTTTACCTTGTCAGCTTAGGGATATGATCTAGCAACCTTTCGGTTACTGGCCCAACGCTCTAACCACTAAGCAACCTGGCGCCCTACCTGTATGCTGATTTCACAAACAAGGAAGCTATTTTAAAGTAAAGTAAGGGACTGCAACTCTCAGACTCGATCATAACAAGACGCATAGAAGACATTGGCGAGAACATGTTTTAGTATTGCGCTTGACGAAAGCACTGATGTAAATGACGTCGCCCAATTATGTGTTTGGGTCGTCTTCCCTCAAAACGAGTCATTCAGAGAGGAACTTCTATGTTTACTGCCCCTTCAGGGGCAAACATGAGGAGAGGATATTCTGATAGCCCGTTTTACAGTTTTTGATGATAATAATATTGACTGGTCAAATCTGGCATCTGAGTGCACTGACGGCGCCCCAAACATACGAGGTAAGGAGAAGGGACACAACAATGAACATTGTGAAACAAAAACAGAGAAACAGACTGACCAATGCACACCTGGATTGCCTCACAAAGATCACAACAACAGACTATACATTTTGAAGGAATTCAGTCAAGGAGCAGAAGGGACATTTTCGCTCATCCAACTACTGAGGTAACCCTTAATATGGGTCTTATACATGTGATGTAGCCTATTTGATGTGAGTATGCATATATTTGTGATGTGCTGTACATCAAATCAATTGCATGTGATCTATTGCTCTAAATTTGCTCTCAAATGATAATTGATAATATTGGAAGAAAAAGCACAACAAATGAAAGATCTGTGCGGCACTCTGAATGATTGTCTCAATGCAAGGTGGCCCCCTCACAAAAAAATGTTAGTAACAATGCACTAGGCCCTGGACCGGCCTGCCCTTTTTATAGTTTATAGCCTGGCTAATGCACAGATCTGTGATAAACACAAACAGGTCGGATAACCATTATTTCCTCCGCATTATTCAAAACATAAACAATCAAGATGAATTTAGGGCCTGCCTAATAACACGTGTAAAACATGGGTGAGCCGTTGGTCTGTATGGTTTGATCTGTGCTCACTGACCCGTATGTAGTCACGTAATGTCCAAGCACAACAGCACTACTACTTGTGTGCTGAACAGGTCTTTTCCATGAACGGCCCTGCATGGTTATTACCTGTGTCGTAGGTTAAATATGATTGGGTCTGACATGGGTTAAACCAACTTCAAATATACAGGGTAAAACCCTGGTTCTTGGTGTGAAAGGGGTGATCAGTTCATTGTTGCTGCCCTTCTGAACTGATATGAACTGACCTACTAGCTACTACTTTGCAGTGTCAATATTACAGACTCGTCACATAAACAATATCAAAGAGCCAACAGAGTCTGGTGCTTTGGTCAGGTCAGATATTTAACTTTCTCCCAAAAATTGTATTGTTGTTTCTAATGTAACCAAAAAATGGTAATGAATCAGGCAATACTTACCATCTATGGGAGGTAAATCATCATCTACAGCAACCACAGTTGGTTCCTGTAACTCTTGCTTAGGGATCTCAACTCTACCACTTCGGTTATGGCATCATCGTCTGCTGATGAGGCTATCTTCTTGCATTGTTTGTAAGTCCTTTTACGTGACATTCTATGGATGAACAAATAACACATTTTCAGTGTAAACCAAAGTGCATTCCAAAAGGAATCCATTATAAATGTGTGGGACATACAAACAGAATCACTAATGTTCTAGCGAGCTCTCATTTAATAATTTACTAAAATGTACTTTTATATAATTGCAGGTATTCGTTCTAGCTAAGTGCAACACTGCATATTACTTCTAAGGCCAATTATATTAATACATCAGGTATTACTGCAGGAATGCATACGTAATTAAATATATATTATCACATAGGAGCAGTGGCGACCATTCAGGGCAGAGCCTCACCTGTTTTGAGCCCAAATTTTTTAGCAAAAATGTGGGCTTTGCCTGTTTTTTGGCATTAATATGTGTCACATATCAGACAATGTGCAAACAATGTGAAAAAAATATACCATTGAGTTAATAAAGCCGCATACAAATATGGTCTCTATTTTTGATTTCTTGAGTAAGGCAGCTCCAAAATGCAGGTGTTTCAGCTCCAAAATGCAGGTGTTTCAGCCTAGCTCAGTGCTTTCTGTGGTGGTGGGGCAAGCCAGCAGAAAATCCAGAGCGTTGCGCCGTGATTGGCTCAGTGTTCTGTCACTCATGGGGACACTACGTCACCGCCAAGTCTAAGGGTAGACCTTGAAAATTATAGCCCCTTGGGTGCTGCCATAGAATTACAAAGAAAAATAATAATAATTGAAGTGCCCATCCAAGAAGGTTCAAAGTCATTGGCAACAGATAAAATGATGAAAAATTATAGATACAACGTAGCTGTGCTCATCTGCCATTGGACATAAATATTACACAACAAGTTGGATATCACAAATTCAACAATGAGTGGTTTGGAAGGAATCAGCGGCTAACTGCAAGCATTGCAAAGCAATCGTTAGCCTGCTATTCAGTGGTGTGGCTGTGTGGTCCCAAATCTAAGATTAAGGGTCTCTTTTCCTAGTTTAAAATTATAAACATTCAACATTAGCCATGCTGTCAATGAAGCATGATTTGAGCCGCGCTCAAAACAACTGTTAACTTGGAACTGCAAAACCTGACTTTATTGAGTTCAAGACAACTGGGAACTCAGGGAAAAATGAGCTACGACTAGGAAAATACGTTTGAACTTTCATCCACGTGGAATTGTAAATCGGGAACTATGGCCTCTTTCTAGAGCTATGACCTGAAGATCGTTGACGTCATCATGATTCAAACTGTTTTCCCCAAGTTCCCAGTTGTCTTGAAAGAACCATACATCCAGAGAATGCCAGACTGATGACAAAGTTGGACTGCAGGCCCATGTAGAGTGAGTGAAGAGATGCACACCCTTCTGGTCTACCTTTGGCCTGCAATATACCACTCAACGTGTTTCATGTCTGTCTTTTTGTTCTTCTATTTACAATGATAATCATTGATAATCATTGTAGAATGGAATTGAATGTAATAGAATTACTTAGCCTACGTTCCATTTCAATGATCACTTAGTGTCGGTCTCTGAAACTATGGGTGTTTTCTGTTAAGATAATGTGTTTCTTGTTAAAAGGCTGAATAGTACTGAAGGGAGTAAGTAAAGGCACTATGTGTATTCCTGGGATTAAGTGTGCTTATTGGTATAATTCTATAATGGACTATAGTTATCTGTACTTAATCCTATAATGGCCCGTAGTAATATTATAGTCCGATAATGGCATGTAGCAATCTTATAATTGCCTATAGTAAACTGTATTTATTGTTTTTTGGAAATAATGTATAGGTGCACCACCAATATAATTGATCCAAGGAACTAGAGGCGAGGGGAAACCCTGCCTAGATTAAATAACTTATATGGTTATTAGCATAAAGGGGAGGGACTATGAAACTTGTATTAGCATGAAACTGTCTAAAAGGAGTGGACTGAGACTGAGTCCAGCAGTTGCTCCATGGGCCAGCTCGGCTTGTTACTTTGTAATAATGTCTATTTGAATTCACATGTTCCGGTATCTGAGAGATATTATTGAACCAATATTTCCACAACAATATTTCCACAACAAAACGCGCACCTGTGTCTGAGTTAAATGTGCATGTTTACTTGCAGGATTTATTGAAACAAGAGGAGGTATCATCAGACTCCCTCCTGCTCTATCCGGAAGGATTCAATGTTTAGGCATTCTCAGGTTACACTTACGGATTGGGTAACATTCCTTCATCGGTAGGTTAATGAATTTGACACAGTAAGAATGTTTTGGATAATGACATTTTTAAAAAGTGGTTCATAAACAGGGGCTGCATTACACTGGGATGGAATGCTTCATTGATGATTAAATAGTTGGGCTAGTAGTAGACCTGCCAAGGTCAGAAAATACATAATTTGGACCACTTTGTTAAAACCTCTTACAGCTACTACCCCCTACTTTTTTCAATTTCCACCTGAAGACATACCCAAATCTAACTGCCTGTAGCTCAGGCCCAGGACATGCATATTCTTGGTTTCATTTGATAGAAAACACTCTTAAATGTGAATTGAATGTAGGACAATATAACACAATTGATATGGTTTAGATAATACAATGAAAAAACCACACGTTTTTCATTTTTATTGTTGTATCATCATCTTTAAAATGAACAAGACAAAACAAACATTCAGATAGGATGATGGGGACAATTTCAGTGAAAAACATAAGAGGGCAACAGTACTTGTGTAGTGTTTCAGAATGATAACTTCCAAAATGAGTGTGCTACATGTGTCACGACTTCCGCCGAGGTTGGCCCTCCTGCCCGTTCAGGCGGTGCTCGGCGGTCGTCGTCACCGTCCTACTAGCCACTACCGATCCCTTTTCGTGTATCTGTTGGTTTTGTCTGATTGGTTTCACCTGTGTGCTGTTTGGTTTATTAGTGTCTGTATATATAGTAGGTTGTCCCGCCCTTGTTTTGTGCGGGATTGTTTATTTGTCATCAATCTCTGTCGGTGTATCTTGTGTTCTTAATCTCCGGTTCGTCTTTTATCCTGTGTTTGATTGTTCACCCTGTGTGTATTGGGTTGACCGTGTTTCTTGTTCACCGGAAAATAAACTTTCATATCGCTATCTGCTCTCTGCACCTGAATCCAACCACCTTGATTAGACGTGACAACATGACATTTATCATGAAGTCACCCAGGTGTCCCACACAAGTAAGCCCAAATGCACCCAAGTGGCCAAATTGGTGAAGTTATACATTTTGAATGGAATAATTATATACAAAATATACCGTGCGTCCTGCTCCCTCTGCCGAAGAGCCCCGGAGCCAGATGTGGTTGCAGAATGCTACCCTTGCTCGGATTTCATCAACCTTGTTGTCAAGAGACTGGACACAGAGTCAAATATGGTTTCCATATGTTTGATGTGTTGGATCCGTTTCTTGTATTCCATTCCAGCCAGTACAATGAGCCCGTCCTCCTATAGCTTCTCCCACCAGCCTCCTGTGATGTACTCTTATGCTAAATCTTTTCAGCCTCCTGAGGGTGCCCTCTTCATGACTTTGCTGGTGTGCAAGGACCATGATAGATCCTTAGTCATGTGGACACTGAGGAACTTGAAGCGGTCGACCTGCTCCACTACAGCCCATTGATGTGATTGGGGCCGTGCTCCGCCCTCCGCTTCCTGTAGTCCACGATCAGCTTCTTTGTTTTGCTGACCTTAAGGGAGTGGTTGTTGTCCTGGCACCACACTGCCAGGTCTCTGACCTCCTCCCTATAGGCTGTCTCATAATTGTCAGTGATCAGGCCTACTACCGTTGTGTCGTTGGCAAACTTGATGGTGTTGGAGTCGTGTCCGGCCACACAGTCATGGGTGAACAGGGAGTACAGGAGGGGACTAAGCACACACCCCTGAGGGTCCCCCGTGTTGAGGGATAGTATGGCGGATGTGTTGTTGCCTCCCTTTACCACCTGGGGGTGATCTGTCAGGAATTCCAGGATCTAGTTGCAGAGGGAGGTGTTTAGTCCCAGGGCCCTTAGCTTAGCGATGAGTTTGGAGGGTACTATGGTGTTGAATGCTGAGCTGTAGTCAATGAATGTATGTATTCCTTTTGTCAAGGTGGGAAAGGGCAGTGAGGAGTGCAATAGAGATAGGGTAATCTGTTGGAGTAGGTTCATGATGTCCGGGATGATGATGTTTATGTAAGCCATGACCAGCTCTATCAGGTGGAAGACAGTGTCCCCTCTCTCTGGTCAGTCTCACCGGAGGAAAGGACAGCGAGAGCAGGGACCGTGAGAGGCAGACCCTCTGCTTCTCTCTCCCTCCCTCCGCTGAGACTATTGCTATGTTTAAAACAACTGGGAGCTCGGAAAATGGAAATCTCCGACTTCCGACTTCAGTGTGTTCAATACAACTGCGAACTCAGAAAAAATGAGGACTGACTGGGAAAAATCTTTTTGAACTGTCATCCAACACGGAATTCCATATCGGTAACTCGGCCTCTTTCTAGGGCTCCAACTTTCAGACCTGAAGATCACTGACATCATGATCCCCCCCCCCAGAGTTCCCAGTTGTCTTGAAAGCACCATGACCATGTACTCGCCGATGTAGTTTTTTGTCAGGGTGTCCTCTCTTACGCCACCTTTTTCGGGTCTCTGGACCCAGTCCGAGGTGAGCAGTATGTCCTGCGCCTCCGACCTGTTGAAGTAGAAATCTTCATCCAAATCAAGTTTAGTGATTGTTGTTCTGATATCCAGAAGCTATTTTTGGTCATAGGAAAAAAAGCGAAAAAACACATACAGAATAGCAGAGTTGGTCAGGAGCCCATAACTCTGATGCTTTCCACTGCAGCACCATTCTATTCTAAGATCATCTGAAGAGGGTTATGATGCTTTTGTTTATGTGAAACTGAGTACATTTTAGTATAAAATCATTTATTTGTAGTAATTTTTGTATAGAGCATATGCCATATGTATTGGAGTTCCCAGATGACAAACTATCTATGACTGTTCCTATATATCTAAAATCATATTCCAAGTTTAACGTCAATGAATATGAATCGATATAGGTGTCTGGGTTCTGAAGTAAAAAATATAATCCTTAGTTTTTGTATTAAAGGACAAAGTCATTCCTGCACCACTCTACAAATGGTTATTTTCTTACTCAGAAGTGGTTCGGTTGGTTGTTCAGGGCCAAGGTGAGATGGTTTGGAAGGGATCAGTGGCCCTCAGACAAGATCTCTATGACCAGTGAAGAAGAACGAGTAAGCAAGAAGAACTGGATTTTCCGTTTCGGTCAGGAAGTTGGCATTTAGCTCAACTAAACTAATGGTGTCTCTTGTCAGTTCAGTGGGAGACTATTCAGCCGCCTGGCACTACAATGACTCATCGTTTGATCTTTGGTTTCACATGTGTGGAGCTAGAGAGGCAGAGATATTACACTCACTGGTGTAATTGTCTGCATCATTTCCAACTTTATAAAAACAGTTGTAAAGTTTTTTACATTTATCCCTGCACATGTACACTGTACAAACACCTGCTCTTTCCATGACATAGACTGATCTAGTGAATCCAGGTCAAAGCTATGATCCCTTACTGATGACACTTATTAAATACACTTCAATCAGTGTAGATGAAAGGGAGAAGACAGGTTAAAGAAGGATTTTTGAGTCTTGAAACAATTGAGATACTGTATGTGTGCCATTCAGAGGGTGAATGTCCAAGACAAAATATTAAGTGCCTTTGAACGGGGTATTGTAATAAGTGCCAGGCACACCAGTTTCTCGCTCAAGATTTTCCCATGTGTATCAAGAATGGTCCACCAGGGAAAGGACATCTAGCCAACTTTACACAATTGTAGGAGGCATTGGATTCAACATGGGCCAGTATCTGTGTAGCATTCTTTCGACACCTTGTAGAGTCCATGCCCCAACAAATTGAGGCTGTTCTGAGGGCAAGGAGTTTCCTTTCCCATCCACCCACCCCTTTTGCTGTGGCTAGGAAATTTAAGCACATATGACAGGCAGACATTATGGGCCTTACTCATGGTAACCTGTTAAATGAATTTCTGTTATGGTGAAAATTGGATCTCAATTGTATACTGACTCAAGTTAGTAAGCTGTAATTTGATACGAGAGGCTTCAATGGGGTGCAACAGCATCAAGAGATGAATCCTTCTGTATAGAATATCCATCTCACTAAGAACTTTGATGCTTCTCTCTGGCTCCCACATTAGCTTCCTTATCGTCCCACACACTTGGCATGAAAGCCAATATACCATCAGCTCATTCTGGCCCTTTCGCGCTCTCTTTTGGAAGAATCCCTCAATAGGGATTTATTTTTATGGATCTCTCTCCACAGAAGCCCTTGTGTCCTTCTGCTCCTCTTCTGACCTTGTCACCCTTGTGCCCTACCACTGCCCTCTCCACCACCTCCTCTCTCTACTGCTCCTGGCCCCTCCTCATCTCTCTGCTATTCTCCTGCCCCCTTCTTCCTCCTGTATAAATTAGAGTAGTATTGTTCATGTTTGTTTTTGTTTTACACTTGAATATTGTTTTGTTGAGTGCATGAATCTACAACTGCGTGTATTCTCCCAGTGCAAAAATAGTAACTTTTTGAAGTGAAACTTATTTGAAGGTTTGTAGTAATCGGGAGTTGAGTTAGGGGTTTTGATTAAATAAGTACTATATTTGTGATTTTGTCCACTCAAAAAACCTTCAGATGATAAAATGGTTCTTGGTAGAATCCTTCAAATACCCTCCTCCATTCCAGTTTGACTGACAGCTGGAGCGCGAGGGTCGCACGTCTGTAGCTTCAATCTCTCTCGTCCTCTCCCTTCAACTCTCATCTCTGGCTCAAAGAGAGCTGCAAGGGGTTGCTCACTACAACTCAAATGTTCCTGGAGCTTGCCAATAACGTCTTCATGGCTTGTTTTTGCATTTGAACAAGCATGTTTACCTCGACATCAAAGCCACTTACTGTTTCATGTCAGGCCGTTGCTCGCCGATTGCTCTCGTTAAGCGCTAACCATGAAATTAATGAGTGGCTCCTTCAGACCCACCCGTCACATTCCGACATACTTTCTATTCTACTTCTGGTTCAAACAAAGTCCACTTTTGCTGCCTCTTATCTACTCCTCCACAGGTATTGCTGCATTGTTTATCGTTGTTATTCTCCCTCTCTTAAAGCAAAACATGTAATTGGTGGCAAAAGGCCAGAGAGCCCCCCCCCTCGCCGGCTCTGGGAATAAGGCCATTCCCACCTTTCATTTTTATTTCTACGGTTTCCGCTCGTAACAAGCTCTTGGGCAATGTTTTATCTTTCGTAAATGTTCCATAATTTATCATTATCAGATCCAATTATGGGCCACCAAAGCATAATGCAATATTGCTGGGTTGGCTCCGAGCAAAATAAATAAGAAAGGACGCCGCAGATATGCTCTCCCCTTTTCTTTCTCTCTCTTCCTCTGATTAACAAAGTTAATTAAATTAGTGCATAAAACACATTCATAAAGGGGGCACGACTTTAATTATTACCGGCGGTGTGCAGTCCGAGCACAATAAAGCGACTGGAACATGAGGACTTAATTAGAAGTGCTGCCATATTTACTGCTGCCCACCCGTCCTGGTGCCACCTGAGATTTGCTTGATTGCAGCTCAATTGGAAAAGAAGAAGATGAGAAATAGAGAAGCTTTGATTCGGCAATTACTTGGTCGGCTTTCATTACATCAGACTTTAATTTGACGGAATATTTCTGCCCCCGCCGTCACCTTCGGGCTCTTTGAAATGTGGCTGGATGCCAAGTGAACAGAGATTAGGGGAGATACCATTCTCTCGCATGGGTAAATCACATGGGCTTCGTCCCTGGATCGTCTATTCTAGTCTACATTGACAAAACACAGGCTCCACAAAGCTAAGTAAGACTTGACCTATTACTTTTACCTTAGGAGGTACCTGTTGTTGTTTTTGTTTTTTTTAATGGGGGGGTGTTAGATCCGCTTTATTAGTGCAGATAGATTGTAGATTGTCGGCAGCTTTCCCAATCCCCCATATATTTTTTTGTATAGACAGTGCCTTCGGAAAGTATTCAGAACCCTTTGTCACGCCCTGACCATAGTTTGCTTTGTATGTTTCTATGTTTTGTTTGGTCAGGGTGTGATCTGAGTGGGCATTCTATGTTGGATGTCTAGTTTGTCTGTTTCTGTGTTTGGCCTGATATGGTTCTCAATCAGAGGCAGGTGTTAGTCGTTGTCTCTGATTGGGAACCATATTTAGGTAGCCTGTTTTGTCATTGTGAGTTGTGGGTGATTGTCTATGTGTAGTGTTTGTGTCAGCACGATTGTGCATTATCTTCACGGTTGTCACTTTGTTGTTTTGTAGTGTTCAGTTGTTCCCTTTAAAATGACGAACACTTACCACGCCGCATCTTGGTCCTCCTCTCTATCTCCAGATGACATCTGTGACACCCTTGACTTTTTTCACATTTTGTAACATATTCTAAAATCTATTAAATTGTTTCCCCCCCTCATCAATACCACACAATAACAAAGCAAAACATGTTTTTTAGACATTTAACAAATTTATAAGAAAAATCGAAATATCACACACAAGTATTCAGACCCTTTACTCAGTACTTTGTTGAAGCACCTTTGGCATTGATTACAGCATCAAATCTTCTTGGGTATGATGCTACAAGCTTGGCACACCGAGTGGCGCAGCGGTCTAAGGCACAGTGCAAGAGGTGTCAATGTAATCCCTGGTTCGAATCCAGGCTGCATCACATCCGGCAGTGATTGGGAGTCCCATAGGGTGGCGCACAATTGGCCCAGCGTCATCCAGGTTTGGCCAGGGTAGGCCGTTATAGTAAATAATTTGTTCCTAACTGACTTGCCTAGTTAACCTTTATTTAAGTAAAAAACTATTTGGGGAGTTTCTCCCAGTCTTCTCTGCAGATCCTCTCAAGCTCTGACAGGTTGGATGGGGAGCGTTGCTGCACAGCTATTTTCAGGTCTTTCCAGAAATGTTCGATAGAGTTAAAGTCCGGGCTCTGGCTGAGCCACTCATTCGGAGACTTGTCCCGAAGCCACTCCTGCATTGTCTTGGCTGTGTGCTTAGGGTCGTTGTCCTGTTGGAAGGTGAACATTCACCCCTGTCTGAGGTCTTGAGCGCTCCATATCAGGTTTTCATATTTGCTCTGTTCATTTTTGTCTCTATC
Source organism: Oncorhynchus keta (assembly GCF_023373465.1). Classification (NCBI taxonomy): domain Eukaryota; kingdom Metazoa; phylum Chordata; class Actinopteri; order Salmoniformes; family Salmonidae; genus Oncorhynchus; species Oncorhynchus keta. The sequence goes on along the minus strand of NC_068422.1, from coordinate 54,865,567 downwards.
CTGACAAGTCTCCCAGTCACTGCCACTGAAGAACATCCCCACAGCATGATGTTGCCACCACAATGCTTCACCATAGAGATGGTGTCAGGTTTCCTCCAGAAGTGACGCTTGGCATTCAGGCCAAAGAGTTCAATCTTGGTTTCATCAGACCAGAGAATCTTGTTTCTCATGGGCTTCTGTCTGGCCACTCTACCATAAACTCCTTGGTGGAGTGCTGCAGAGATGGTTGTCTTTCTGGAAGGTTCTCCCATCTCCACAGAGGAACTCTAGAGCTCTGTCAGAGTGAGCATCTGGTTCTTGGTCTCCTCCCTGACCAAGGCCCTTCTCCCCCGATTGTTCAGTTTTTCCGGGCGGCCAGCTCTAGGAAGAGTCTTGGTGGTTCCAAACCTCGTCTATTTAAGATGATTGTGGCCACTGATCTGTGCCTGGACACAATCCTGACTTGGAGCTCTACGGACAATTCCTTCGAACTCATGGCTTGGTTTTTGCTCTGACATGCAGTGTTAACTGTGGGAACTTATATAGACAGGTGTGTGCCTTTCCAAATCATGCCCAATCAATTGAATTTACCACAGCTGGACTCCAATCAAGTTGTAGAAACATCTCAAGAATGACCTATGGAAACACGATGCACTTGAGCTCAATTTCGAGTCTCATAGCAAAGGGTCTGAATACTTATGTAAAATAGGTGTTTCTGTTTTCTGTTGTTAACACATTTGCAACATGTTTTCACTTTGTCATTATGTGGTATTGTGTGTATATTGCTGAGGAAATTGTTTAATTTAACCAATTTTAGAATAAGGCTGTAACATAACAAAATGTGGAAAATATATAGTACCAGTCAAAAGTTTGGACACCTACTCATTCAAGGGTTTTTCTTTATTTTTTACATGTTTAATACATTGTAGAATAATAGTGATGACATAAACTATGAAATGACACATATGGAATCATGTAGCAAACTAAAAAGTGTTAAACAAATCTAGACTGTTGGAAAAGCATTCGAGGTGAAGCTGGTTGAGAGAATGCGAAGGGTGGCTACTTTGAAGAATCTAAAATATAATATACATGTTTGGTTGCTACATGATTTCCATATGTGTTATTTCATAGTCTTGATGTCTTCGCAGCAACATTTACAGAGCTGGGATTGTTGTATTCCCCATAAATTAAACATTCTATTGGTTGCTCGATTTTTCGTTTTACCCCCCTTTTTCTCCCCAATTTTGATCTTGTCTCATCGCTGCAACTCCCCAATGGGTTCCGGAAGCAAAGGTCAAGGGCGTCCTCCGAAACATGACCCGCCAAACCACGCTTCTTTACACCCGCCCACTTAATCCGGAAGCCAGCCGCACCAATGTGTCAGAGAAAACACTGTTCACCTGACGACCGAGGTCTGCCTGCAGGCGCCCGTCCCACCACAAGGAGTTACTAGTGTGCAATGAGCCAAGTAAATCACCCCACGCCAAATCGCCCCCCTACCCGGACTACCCTGGGCCAATTGTGCGCCGCCAAATGGATCTCCCGATTATTGGCAGAATTCAACTTGTGTGGTGAGTTCAAAAATAGAGCCAAGTGCATTGTATGTTTCCTGTAATATCTTTGTCTGTTTGGAAGGCAAAATCCCCAGTCATGTCAGAAGAGTGGGTGGCACATAGCCTGGTCCCAGATCTCTTTGTGCTGTAGCCAACTCCTATGGTAGTTGGCAGCGGTGTAGTTGAGGGTAAATACAGGTAACTCTATTTATGCACCTTTTTTATTTTGCGCAAGCGTTTACCTTGCCCACTAACGTTTCTTCTCCACGATCAGTCTGGATTTGCTTCCTCCCCGATGATTCCTCGAGTGCGAACACATTAAAACTGTTCTGACTGATTCCAGAAACCGATGGGTTGGACCACTGTGGTCTACACAACTCATGAATCAATCATTTTTTTGACACCAGCACAAACGACTTATAGGATGGTAAGTTCAGGCTGATGAATCGAGCGATCGATAGAGCAGAGGAATTCAATTCAGGATGAGTCGTCAGGCAAACGTTTACCCTCCTATTGTGGGAAGATGATTGAAAGTATAGGGAGCTGTAATGGAGTGCGTAACTGGCTGCAGGGAAATCAGGCGCAGGAGAGCAGAAATGGGTAGCCAACGGAGCCCTTTATTGAGGCGAACAAAACACGGCACTCAGAAAACTAAACACACACGGGTTATAATAACCCGGCGCAAACCAGCCTGGAGTACACATACATTTACATATAACAATTCCACACACAGACATGGGGGGAAAGAGAGGGTTATATGCAAGATGAGTAATGAGGGAATGCAAACCAGGTGGATCGGCAAGGAACTAAAGTAATACTGCAAACATTTTGGCAAAGTAATGAACTTTTTGTCCCGAATACAAACTGTGGGGCAGAGCAACACAACACATTACTGAGTACCACTGTCCATACTTTCAAGCACAGTGGTGGCTGCATCATGTTTATGGGTATGCTTGTTAAGGACTGGGGAGTTTTTCAGAATAAAAATAAACAGAATGGAGCTTAGCAGAGTCTGTTCAGTCTGCTTTCCACCAGACAGTTGGAGATTAATTCACCTTTCAGCAGGCCAATAACCTAAAACACAAGGCCAAATATACACCGGAGTTGCTTACAAAGACGACATTGAATGATCCTGGGTGGCCTAGTTACAGTTTTGACTTAAAACGGTTTGAAAATCTATGGAAAGATCGGAAAATGACTGTCTAGCAATGATCAACAACCAACTTGACAGAGCTTTAAGAATAACTTAAAGAATACTGTCCAATTATTGTACAATCCAGGTGTGCAAATCTCTTAACGACTTACCCAGAAAGACTCACAGCTGTAATCGCTACCAAAGGTGCTTCAACAAAGTATTGAATCAGGGGTATGAATACTTATGTAAATTAGATATTTATGTATTTCATTTTCACTAAATAAATACAAAATAATCTAATAACATGTTTTCACTTTGTCATGGGTATTGTGTGTAGATGGGTGAGAAAATAAATCAATGTAATCCATTCTGATGTCAGGCTAACACAACAAAATGTGGAATATGTCAAAGGGTATGAATACTTTTTGAAGTCACTGTATCTTCTTCTATCCATTGACTACAAAATGTAGAAACCCATACACATCACATAGACATTTTAATGTTAGAGTATGGCTGGAGATGATGAATTTGAGGTTGGAAAAGGGTGGAATTTCCATTCCACTTTCTCTTACGGCTTGGAATCATGGAATGCATCCCAATAATACCTCCTTTCTCCCGAAGAGTGCACTTGTTCACCACTACCCACAAATCTAAACACATTGAATTGGTGGACACATGGGCTAGCGGGAGTTTCCACCATAATACCTACAGTGCCAGTCAAAAGTTTGGACACACCTACTCATTCCAGAGTTTTTCTTTATTCTTACTATTTTCTACCGAGCTGTCTGCATGGTCTTGCCCATCCACGCCTATGCCGGCATATCGTGCTCAAGGAAAGCACCTCCAGGATAACAAATCAAACTTTGTGTCACATACGCTGAATAAAACTGCCTTTTACACAGGCCCAGAAGCTAGGATATGCATATAACTGGTAGCATTGGATTGAAAACCCTATGAAGTTTCTAAAACTGTTAAAATAATGTCTGTGAGTATAACACAACTGATATGGCAGGTGAAAACTCGAGGAAAATCCACCCGGAAATGTTCTTCTTTTGAGGTCACAGGCCTTTTCAATATTAGCCTATGGGATATACAAAAAAACAGGACCCAGATTGCAGTTCCTATGGCTTCCACTAGATATCAACAGTCTTTAGAAAGGGTTTCAACCTTGTTTCTTGAAAAATGAAAAAGTAATTGTAGTTTATCCAACGTATTCTCATCAGGACTGAAATATTATTGTTTCTTTACATATTAGGGTACCTGAGGATTCATTAGAAACATTTCTTGACTTGTTCAGACAAAGTTTACCGGTAGCTTTTTGGATCCCTTTGTATGCATGTTGAAGGAGTGGATCAATGGCACCAACTAAACTGACTTTTTGGAAATAAAGGACTTTATCGAACAAAATTAGCATTCATTGTGTAGCTGGGACCCTTGGGATTACAAACAGAGGAAGATATTTGAAGGTAAGTGTTATTTTATCGCTATTTATGATTTTTGTAAGGTTGGTGCTGGTTGAAAAAGTATTTTGATGTGGGGTGCTGTCCTCAGATAATCGCATGGTATGCTTTCGCTGTAAAGCCTTTTTGAAAGGAGGTGAAATGACCCTTCAGCAGGCAGAAGGCTCATCCATCATGACTTCTTGCGGGCTGATCTGGTAACCAAAAAAGGAGCCCTCCTCCTGATGGAATTGGCACTTCATCTTGATGTACAAGTCGTTGGCCAGGAGACATTCCAGGACTTCCCGGACGTGAGCGATGTGCTCCTCCAAGGTAGCCGAGTAGACCATGATGTCGTCGATATACCACCTGGCTTCCAAACATGTCCTGGAAGACCTCGTTGGCGGATGCCTGGAACACTGAACACACAATGTGGAACACACAATCCAAAAGGCATCAACAAGTACTCGTAGTGACCAGACATCTTGCTGAACGCCGTCTTTCATTCATCCCCCTTCATCCCCGGATGCGGATCAAATTGTAGGCACTCTGCAGGTCCAACTTGTTGAAAAAACGGGCCCGCGGAGTTGTTCAAACACGGCCTGCACCAATGGGAGAGGGTAGCGGTACTTCGTTGTGATGGAATTCAGATTTTTGTATTTGATGCATGGGCGCAACCCTGTCAGAGAGCCTCCTGGATGTACTCCCCCATATCCTTCGTGTCAACCACCGACAGAGTGTAGATGCGGCCACTCGGAGGTGCAGAGCCTGTAAACAAGTCGATGGAACAGTCACAATGAGGAGGAAGACAGGTGGCGCAGGTCTTATAAAATACCTCCTGAAGATTTTGGTATACCTCCGGGATGTTGGGGTGAAGGGCAACCACAGGACACTAAACTAACGTGGAACCACAGGGAAAGGGTAAGCAGATCTTCCAGCATTCGTGTGCCCAGTCTGTGATTTTCATCCTCGGCCATGAGACGTTGAAGCCATGGGAGGGCGAGATTGATCTTGTGTACGGGTTCACTGAAGAGGAAGGGACGCCTTTCTTGATGTATGGATTCCACGGTGACGATAACTGGTGCTGTGATGTGTGTGATTGTCCCGGATCCCAGGGATTGACTATCCAGTGCTTGAACCGGACAAGGAGAGGAGGTGATGTTAAGGAAGGAGGCGAGGGTCTGGTCAATAAAATTCCCGTTCCACCGGAGTCCACTAGAGCTACAGAAACAAAACATGAAGGACAGCCAGCCAGTGAAATCATTACTAGGAAAGTTGTGGTGGAAAGTGATAATGATGGAATACACAAACCTAACCCACGTGGCTGTCCCTCTGTTTCTGTGGAACCCCGGTTAGAACGTAACGGACACTGTTGAAGCTGGTACCTCTCCTGTCCGCAATAAGGACAGAGCCCCAGCTGTCTACAACAGCATCACTCAGCCGCGGAGAGACGTGTGGCCCCCACCTCCATGGGTTCATGCTCTGACTCAGAATGATCAATGGAGGAGGGAGAGAGGCGATGGGGGTACTGACGCTCCAAAAGAAGGTTATCCAGACGGATGGTCATAGCGATGAGGGTGTCCAAAGATAGGTTGTCATCTCGGAACGCCAACTCCATCTGGCCCTCTTTGCGCAATCCTCTTCTGAATAGGGTGCGGAGCTCCGGCTCATTCCATCCACTGGATGCTGCCACTGTCCAAAAGATGAGTGCGTACTCCGCCGTGATCTGGCCACCCTGCCATAGTTGGAGTAAACACTCACCCCCCTCTCTGCCCTCTGGTGGATGGTCGAAGATCCCCTGAACCCCTCATAAGAACCCAGCAATTACACTTGGAATTGATACAAAACATGGTGTCTACAACTTCATCTGGGCTACTGTGTTTTCAAAACAGTGAGCTGTATGTCAATCCTGATGACAGAGTCACTCAACAAACAGTGATGATGGCCTCTCTCCCAGACGGCCGTGGCTCACTCCAACACCCGTCCAGTCAGCAGAGAAATAACCATGGCAAGCTTGGACCTCGCGATGGTGGGGGCTGTCATCTGATGAGTGAAATAGAGGGAGCACTGGAGTAGGAAGCCACAGCATTTCAATGGAGTCCTGTCATATTTGTCCGGGAGGGACAATCAGGCATTGCTGACCATGACGGACTGCTGGATGGGCTGGGATACTGACTTGCTGGATCGACTTGCGTTAGAGAATCCTCAGCTGTCTAAATATGACGCCCCTTATATAACACGCATGACCTCATCCATAGCCGTCCCCAAATGAGCCAGCTATTAATGAAGTAGGTGTCCTTGTTCGCCGATTATCTGGGAGATGTCTTAGTGAACTGCTGCTTCCATTTGCTGAGGTAGTATTCTGTAACGTAGATGTAGGGAGTCAGGAAGCAGGTGCAGTTAGTGAGTTTGAAAGTAACGAACATGGAGCGATACAAAACAAGAGAAGCGTCTGACATAGAAACATAAACAATACTACCTGATGACTGATAACAAAAGAGTGCTATATAAAGGGTAAGTAATCAAGGGAGTAATGAAGTCTAGGTGTGACTGATGATGAGACGTGTGCCTAATGATGGTTGCCAGGTGTGGGTAAAGATGGATTGCCAGGACTGGTGTTTAGTAGACCGGTGACAGTAACCATGGAAAGCATATTTCACTTAACTGTGTCAGATAAGCCACATGATACCGTGTGAATAGAGCTACTGTAGCCTATGTAAGTCGCTCTGGATAAGAGCGTCTGCTAAATGACTTAAATGTAAATGTAAATGTAAATGTAAATGTATCTGGGCAGGCCGCAAACCTGAGTTCTCAACTTTCCCATTTTTTTATGATGGCCAATTAGGAAGGGATTACACATGTTAACGTACCTATTTATGACTAACACACAGTTAACAAATCATGATTTCCTCCATGACTGAGTACAAAGCTGGGGCAGAATGAAGATTTACACCAACGCGTCGGTATATTTCATAATGGCCGCCGAGGCACTATAACACTGATTTAGTTCCCCACCTAAATCAGAGAATGAATGCTGTGAGATCACTTATCACGCCACGTATCCATCTCCCCTTGCAAACAAGCTGCTGAATAAGCACAATAAGTGCTAAGTGGTGCTAAACCCAAAGAGTCACTGATTTGTTGTTTTGGCAGCCTGTGCTGGGGAAAGTCATAATGAATGAGAGCGGGAGAAAGAAAGCACAGCAGGGGAGAGCAGGGGAAAGGATCACAGCTATTATCTCAAATTATCATTAGCATCTGCTTGGTAAGAATAGTGCCCCTCATCAATGTAGTTCCTTTCATTTTGATCATTGCGGATGATGCGGGTGTCATGGTATGTGTGTGTGTGAATGGGGGAGGGTGGGCTAATGAAAGGGCTGAGGCTTTCTTGTATGAAGTAGATACTGTAAAGGTTGAGAGAGCAGGTATTACAATTGGAATTGATACAAAACATGGTATCTACAACTTCATCTGGGCTACTGTGTTTTCAAAACAGTGAGCTGTATGTCAATCCTGATGACAGTCACTCAACAAACAGTGATGATGGCCTAACAGCCAAAGCATTTGTAGAGTTGTTGCCTCTCTATCTATACCACATTTGATAGTACAGTGGGGAAAACAAGTATTTAGTCAGCCACCAATTGTGCAAGTTCTCCCACTTAAAAATATGAGAGAGGCCTATAATGTTCATCATAGGTAAACGTCAACTATGACAGACAAACTGAGAAGAAAGAAGATCCAGAAAATCACATTGTAAGATTTTTAATGAATTTATTTGCAAATTATGGTGGAAAATAAGTATTTGGTCAATAACAAAAGTTTATCTCAATACTTTGTTATATACCCTTTGTTGGCAATGACAGAGGTCAAAGTTTTCTGTAAGTCTTCACAAGGTTTTCACACACTGTTGCTGGTATTTTCTCTCACGATACATGGCCCCATTCATTCTTTCTTTACACGGATCAGTCGTCCTGGTCCCTTTGCAGAAAAACAGCCCCAAAGTATGATGTTTCCACCCCCATGCTTCACAGTAGGTATGATGTTCTTTGGATGCAACTCAGCATTCTTTGTCCTCCAAACACGACGAGTTGAGTTTTTACCAAAAAGTTATATTTTGGTTTCATCTGACCATATGACATTCTTCCAATCTTCTTCTGGATCATCCAAATGCTCTCTAGCAAACTTCAGACGGGCCTGCACATGTACTGGCTTAAGCAGGGGGACACGTTTGGCACTGCAGGATTTGAGTCCCTGGCGGTGTGTTACTGATGGTAGGCTTTGTTACTTTGGTCCCAGCTCTCTGCAGGTCATCCACTAGGTCCCCCCGTGTGGTTCTGGGATTTTTGCTCACCGTTCTTGTGGGGGAGATTTTGCGCGAAGCCCCAGATCGATGGAGATTATCAGTGGTCTTGTATGTCTTCCATTTCCTAATTTTAAATTTACCTTTATTTAACTAGGCAAGTCAGTTAATTAAGAACAAATTCTTATTTTCAATGATTGCCTAGGAACAGTGGGTTAACTGCCTGTTCAGGGGCAGAACGACAGATTTGTACCTTGTCAGCTTGGGGATTTGAACTTGCAACCTTCCGGTTACGAGTCCACCACAGTTGATTTCTTCAAACCAAGCTGCGTATCTATTGCAGATTCAGTCTTCCCAGCCTGGTGCAGGTCTACCATTTTGTTTCTGGTGTCCTTTGACAGCTCTTTGGTCTTGGCAATAGTGGAGTTTGGAGTGTGACTGTTTGAGGTTGTGGACAGGTGTCTTTTATACTGATAACAAGTTCAAACAGGTGCCATTAATACAGGTAACGAGTGGAGGACAGAGGAGCCTCTTAAAGAAGAAGTTACAGGTCTGTGAGAGCCAGAAATACTGCTTGTTTGTAGGTGACCAAATACTTATTTTCCACCATAACTTGCAAATAAATTCATAAAAAATCCTACAATGTGATTTTCTGGATTTTCTTTTCTCATTTTGTCTGTCATAGTTGAAGTGTACCTATGATGAAAATTACAGGCCTCTCTTATCTTTTTAAGTGGGAGAAATTGCACAATTCGTGGCTGACTAAATATTGTTTTGCCCCACTGTATGTGTACACAAGTAGCCTTGTGCTGGAATAACGAGTGCCAATCAGAGATGCATCGGGTCCCATTTTTACAGTCTTTGGTACGATTCAGTTGGGGATCAATCTCCCAACCTTTCAATCTCAGGGCAGACACTTACCATAAGAACACTAAATTGGTATATACAACATGCCATAATGTAAAACCGAAGTTCACAAACAGTGGTTTTATGGTGTCATGATTCTATCACAGATGTAGATAGATCTAATATATTTTTTAGAAGATTACCATGGTAATATTGCACCCAAATGAGGGGACTATGTGTAGACTCGGAATTGTCTAGTTTTTTTTATTGACGTACCAAGACACAAGTACACAACTGAAGAGGAATATAATAGAAAAAGACTAAATTAAGTCAATTAATACAATAGTTAGTCCATGTCTGAGATACATGGTACTTTACAGACTGTCGAAACACACTATATGGAGAGTCGAGGAGACTGTGTAGTTAGTTGTGTTTGCGCTATCAGGGTCCATCCATGATGTCACCTGGTCTGAGACCTAGAAGTAGTTGTTTCCCTTGCTCCGTTTGTGGAAAATAATAAAGTTTGGGAACAGAAGATTGCTGGTTAAGGGTTGGTCCGAGCGTTTTGTACTAACAACAGAAGTCAAGCACCCAAGCTACTAGCTACTTCCAGAAGCAAATGACAGAACATCTGACTGAACATTACTCATTTCCAATCCCTTACTACTCCCTTATTACTCGTAACCTCCTCTATGCTACCCTGTTGTGGGGAGGCCAGTCCAAATCCATCTGGGTGCTAATTGACTCTGTGGCCGAGAAGAGCTTTATGGGCACTACCCTGGTGTCAGAGCTGGGCATCTCCACTCAACCCCTTTCCATTCCGATGGACGTCAAGAGTGCTGGATGGGTGCTCGATTGGAAGAGTCAACCACAGTACTGTTCCTGTCCACCTGTGAGTGTCAAGCAACCACAGCGAATCCATGCAGTTTCTGCTCCTGCAGTCTCCTCATGTACTCATGGTTTTGGGTTTTTCATGGCTCAAGAGGCACAGTCCACTTATTGACTGAGCAACGGGGTCCATCATGGGTTGGAGCCCGTTTTGCCATGCTCAGGTTTCTTCTCATCTCCTCAGCTTTCGAGCCTCTCCAGGGGGCGATCATCTTCTCCAAGTAGGACCTTCGGAACGCGCCTTTAGCACAGCTTGCAGGCACTGCGAGTACCTGGTGATGCCGTCCGGATTTGGAACACCAACGCTCCCGCAGTGTTCCTGGTCAATGATGTGCTCCGAGACATGTGGACCTTTTTTGTGTTTGTCTACCAAGACAACATCCTCATCTAGTCCAGGTCAGCTCAAGAACACATCCTACATGTCCGACATGTCTTCCAGCGTTTCCTGGAGAACCAGCTTTTGGTGAAGGCAGAGAAATGCGAGTTCCATTGCTCCACCATCTCCTTCCTAGGATGCATCATCGCTGAAAGTAATCTTCAGATGAGGTGAGAGCGGTGGTGGACTGGTCTCAATTCACATCCAGAGTGCAGCTGGAACGTTTCCTGTTGTTTGCCAATTTCTACCGTTGTTTCGTCTGGGGTTACAGCACCCCTGCTTCCACCCTCTCTGCCCCCCTCTCTGCACCCCCTCTCCTCTCCCAGTGTTCTGTTCATAGGGTCTCCAGCAGCTGACCGGACGTTCTCAGACCTCAAGCAGCGATTCACCACAGCCCCCCATCTTAATCCATCCGGACCCATCCCATCAGTTCGTGGTGGAGGTCAACACCTCAGACGTCGGAGTGGGGGCTGTCCTGTCAAGATGGCATTGGAGGAGTGTAGGCACTGGTTAGAAGGTGTGGAACAGCCATTCTTGGTGTGGACGGACCATAAGAACCTGGAATATCTCCGGACTGCCAAGCGCCTCAACTCCAAGCAGGCGAGATGGGCCCTGCTATTCACTCGTTACTTTCCGATCGCAGTTCTTGTCCCGGACCTGGAAGTCATTGTGCATCCTCATTGGGTCATCGGCCAGCCTGTCCACTGGTTTTCATCCCCAGTCTAACGGCCAGTCAGAATGAGCCAATAAGGACCTGGAGATTACTCTTCGCTGCCTCGTCGTCACCAATCCCACCACCTGGAGCCAGAAACTTGTGTGGGTGGAATGTGCCCGCAACACCCTTCCCTGTTCTGCTACGGGTCTCTTGCCTTGTGAGTGTTCCCTGTGATATCAGCTTCCACTCTTCCCAGAGGAAGAGGTCAACATACCTGCCCAGATGTTCGTCCGTCGCTATCGCCATACTGTACCTGGAAGAGAGCCCAGGCCTCTCTTTTGAAGACCACCTCCAGGTATCATGACATGCGGATTGCCACCAGACCCCTTCTCCCCACTACTGTCTTGGGCAGAGGGTGTGGCTGTCCACTCGGGATCTGTCCCTCTGGGTTGAGTCCTGCAAACTTTACCCCCATTTTATCAGACTTTTTCCCATCCTTAGCCCCTCTGCTGTTCGCCTTCTGTTGCCCCGCCTCCTGAGGGTTTGACTGCGGGGTAAGGCAGGGGATTCCAGTACCTGGTTGACTAGGAGGGTTATGGCCCTGAGGAGAGGTGCTGGGTTCCCACTAGGGACATCCTGGAACCAAAACTCATTACTGATTTCCAAAGCCAGCACCCAATTCAACAAGGTATGCACCCAGGTAGGACGCCAGGTGGCATCCCTAGAGGGGGTGGTACTGTCACTCCTTGATCTGTTTCACCTGCCTTTGTGCTTGTCTCCACCCATCACTAGGTGTCTCCCGTCTCCCCTCATTATTCCCTGTGTATTTATCCCTGCATTTTCTGTTTGTCTGTTGCCAGTTCGTCTTGTCCTGTCAAGTCCTACCAGCGTTTTTCCCGTGTTTTCTGTCCTTTAGTTTTTGTTTTTCTTAGTCTTCCCAGTCTTGACCTACTGTGGTTGCTTCTTAAAAAGTTGCATCCTACTGCGTCACACCTTGCGTTCTGCCGCAGCATTCTGTGGCACGTCATTTAATTCTCAGCCATTTTTTCTGTTACTGCAATTTATTGCTCGTTTGACCACCAAAGGGCATCTTTGAGAGCATTTGATAGTGTCCCGTATTGGCATTACCAGATCATTTTAAACCTTTTTTGTAATAACATAGTATATTGGATTGAACTGAATTAATTAGATTAATATTATGGTGTTTCTATTCAGAGAAAAGTGAAAGACAAAACCCTCAGGGTTTCTATGGCGCTGTACAATGTGACATCGGGAGTACGCTACAGGATTGGATGATTCTAAATTGTTTGCCTTCATTAGACAAATTTGTTCCAATATTTCTGTAAATCATTGATATTTATTCCCATAGTAATTCGTTATTAATCCATAACTAAATCAACATCTGCATTTTGAAAGAGTATTTGTATCATTATTTTATTAACAAAATGTGTTTATTTGTTTATTAGGCTACTGTGAGGCAAAAATACATATTGTAACGTGCCTAAATCCTTACATAAGGTAGAGCAGGCCATGTCTGTACTACAGAATGTAGGGCATGCAGGAGACCGGTGTTATGTCATAGTTGTGATGTCTTCACTATTAATTCTACAATGTAGAAAATATTGAAAATATCTATAACTCCTGGAATGAGTAGTTGTATCCAAACTTTTGACTGGAATTTGCTTACTTAATTTGAATAATATTATGGTGTTTCTATTTCATGAAAAATGAAACCCTCAGGGTTTTCCGTTATGTAAATCAGTGATATTTTATCCCATAGTAGTTTGTTATGGATCCATAATTAAATCAACATCTGCATTTTGAAAGAGTATTTTTTTATGATTATTTTATTAACGAAATATGTTTATTTGTTCATTAGGCTACTGTGCAGTCTACAATACATACTGTAGTAAACCTGGGAAAGTGCCTAATTCCTTATATAAGGGAGAGCAAGTCATGTCTGTACTACAGAATCCGGGCAAGTAGGAGAACGGGGTTCAAATCCCCGTTGGGTTGGAAGGAGTAGGCTGTCCTTGTAAATAAGAATGTTTTCTTAACTGATTCCATATGTGTTCTTTCATAGCTGTGATGTCTTCACTATTATTCTACAATGTAGGAAATAGTAAAAATAAAGAAAAATCCTGGAATGAGTAGGTGTGTCCTAACTTTTTACTGGTACTTGCTTAATTCATTTGATTAATATTATGGTGTTTCTATTCCATGTTAAATGAAAACCCTCTGGGTTTCTGTTAGAATGGAACGGAAAATATGGCACTGTAAAATGTGATGGTAGGCAGTACAGTACCGGGCTATTTAGCTAAAGAATCCCTGTGTTGTGTGGAGAACCCCGACTGGGAGGAAGGAGTAGGTTGTCTCTGTTCTTAACTGATTTCATATGTTTTTATTCATAGTTGAGATGTCTATTACATAATGTGGGGCAAGTGGGAGACCCTAGTTAAAATCCCTGTTTGTTTTCATTTAACCTAGAGTGAGCGAGAAAAAGGCAAGTCTTGAACATGGGGTGAGACATTCTCACTAATTTGTAAATAGAACCAGTACAACGTGATGGTTGGGAGTAGGATACAGGATTGGAGGATTCTAAATTGTTTGCTTTCATTAGACATTACTCAACACTAGTTAGACTCATTTCGTCTATGGTAGGCCTACAAAATATCGAAAGTAAATAACTCTCCACCAATAATTACATTTAGAGGATTGGAGGACTCTAAATTAAGATCTAAGGGGCATTTTCCATTAGGATCTGTGAGACTATCTAAGGGGCTTTTATATAATTTTAAATTCATTAATACAAATAAATCGTTTTGTTTAAAAAGTAACAAGATTTTGGAGAATTAATATTCATTTAACCTAGAGTGAGCGAGAAAAAGGCAATTCTTGAAAATTGGTTGAGACATTCTCACTAATTTCTATATAAAGCCAGTACAGTTCTTGCAAAAGTATTCATCCCCCTTGGCGTTTTCCTGTTTTGTTGCATTATAACCTGTAATTTATAGATTTCATGTAATCGACATACACAAAAAAGTCAAAATTGGTGAAGTGAAATGAAAAAAATAACAAAAAAAAACCCCTGAAAAGTGGTAAGTAGCCCCTAAATAAGATCTGGGGCAAACAATTACCTTCAGAAGTCACATAATTAGTTAAATAAAGTCCACCTGTGTGCAATCTAAGTGTCACATGATCTGTCACATGATCTCAGTATATATACACATGTTCTGAAAAGCCCCAGAGTCTGCAACACCACAAAGCAAGGGTCATCACCAAGCAAGCAGGACCATGAATACCAAGGAGCTCTCCAAACAGGTCAGGGACAAAGTTGTGGAGAAGTACAGATCAGGGTTGGATTATATAAAAATATTTGAAACTTTGAACATCCCACTGAGCACCATTACATCCATTATTAAAAAATGGAAAGAATATGGCACCACAACAAACCTGCCAAGAGAGAGCCGCCCACCAAAACTCACGGACCAGACAAGGAGGGAATTAATCAGAGAGGCAACAAAGGGACCAAATATAACCCTGAAGGATCTGGAAAGCTCCACAGCGGACATTGGGATGCTACCATCCCACCTGGCCAACATCAGGTGAAATTGCAGAGCACCAAATTCAAGTGACAAAAGTCGTAATATTAAACATTCATGAAAATACAAGTGTTATACACCAGTTAAAAGCTTAACTTCCTGTTAATCCAGCCGCTTTGTCAGATTTCAAAAAGGCTTTATGGCAAAAGCACACCATGCGATTATCTAATGACAGCGCACCACACACAAAAGCATTACATACATTTCCAACCAAGCAGAGGCATCACGGAAATCAGAAATAGCAATAAAATAAATCACTTAACTTTGTCCCAGCTACATAACAAATGGTCCTTTTGTTCGATAAAGTCCTTCTTTATATCCCCAAAAAGTAAGTTTCATTGGTGCGCTTGACTCAGTAATCCACCAGATTCCCTCATTCAAAATGCATACAAATGAATCCCGTAAATTACCAATAAACTTCTTCCAAACATATCAAACAACTTTCCTAATCAATCCTCAGGTACCCTAATATGTAAATAAACAATCAAATTTAAGACTGAGAATAACGGAGACCATTACCTGAGATAAATAGTGAGTGCACGCCCTCACCGGAACGCGCAACAAACACTACAGTCAAAATGGGAGCACTTACAAAAACTACAAATTCTAGCTCATTCTTCAAAAAACAAGCCTGAAACTCTTTCTAAAGACTGTTGACAACTAGTGGAAGCCATAGGAACTGCAAACTGGGAGGTTTTCCTTTTATATTCCCATAAGATTTTAAAAAACAAATTCTAGATGGATTTTGTCCTCAGGGTTTTGCCTGCCATATCATTTCTGTTATACTCACAGACATTATTTGAACAGTTTTGGAAACTTTAGAGTGTTTTCTATCCAATACTACCAATTATATGCATATCCTAGCTTCTGGACCTGAGTAAAAGGCAGTTTACTTTGGGAACCTCATTCATCCAAACTTCCGAATACTGCCCCTGAGCCCAAAGAAGTGAAAGAAAAAAAATTGCAAACACGTTTGGTGTTCACCAAAAGGCATGTGGAAGACTCCCCAAATATTTGGAAGATGGTACTCTGGTCAAATACTGTACGGCTGTTTTGAGTTAGAAATGCAACACTTTAGAGTACTTAATAAGCATCGAATACATTGCAAGTTGAGGGATTTTTCTCAGCAGTAGCTGGTTAATAAAAAGTAAATTGTCCTGCTAATAGGAAACATTTGCATGACGGGCTACACCTGCTACAGTTGTGAAAAACAAGTGTTTGAAAACCTGTTTTCAAAATTCCTCCAGTTGTCCATCACTACTGTAAATAAAAACAGAGCATTTTGTTTACATCTTGTTCCATTCTTTATTGTGTCACACATCCTTTGTATCTACCTTTCCAATTACTTTTAGGGATTTAAGATATACACATGTGCACATTTAATTATTAGTTACATTGTTTAGATCGAACGTGCAGACTTTTTTTTCTTTAAAGGATTGTTTATGTAGGATGCTACATTTTTAACCAGTTGCAAATGTAAGTAGGCCTAATAAAACCTTATAGCCTACATCAGCCAGTTAAGTTATTTAATATAATAGACTCCAATTAAGTGCTCTTGCTGTTTGTAAAGTCAAATTAAAATAAAGATCATTGTTGAAATGAATTGCTCTACTGGTGTAGGTTTTCTCCATCTGTTGGTGTGCAACACTTGCATAACAAGCTAGCTATATTTTCAGCACCCGCCGACCCCGGCCAATGAAGGCATACCCCGGCCAAACCCGCTGGGCCAATTGTGCGCCGACCTAGGGCACTCCCAATCACAGTTGGATGTGACACAGCCTGAATTCGAACCATCGATATATACAGTTGAAGTCGGAAGTTTACATAGACCTTAGCCAAATACATTTAAACTCAGTTTTTCACAACTGCTGACATTTAATCCTGGTAAAAATTCCCTGTTTTAGGTTAGTTAGGATCACCACTTTTTCAAGACTGTGAAATGTCAGAATAATATTCGAGAGAATGATTTATTTCATTTTTTATTTCTTTCATCAGATTCCCATCACATTCCCAGTGGATCAGAAGCATACTTTCAGTTAGTATTTGGTAGCATAGTCTTTAAATTGTTTAACTTGTGTCAAACATTTTGGGTAGCCTTCCACAAGTTTCCCACAATAAGTTGGGTGAATTTTGGCCCATTCCACCTGACAGAGCTGGTGTAACTGAGTCAGGTTTGTAAGCCTCCTTGCTCGCACATGCTTTTCCAGTTCTGCCCACAAATGTTCTATAGGATTGAGGTCAGGGCTTTGTGATGGCCACTCCAATACATTGACTTTGTTGTCCTTAAGCCATTTTGCCACAACTTTGGAAGTCTGCTTGGGGTCATTGTCCATTTGGAAGACCCATTTGCGACCAATCTTTATCTTCCTGACTGATGTCTTGAGATGTTGCTTCAATATATCCACGTAATTTTCCACCTCATGATGCCATCTATTTTGTGAAGTGCACCAGTCCCTCCTGCAGCAAAGCACCCCCACAACATGATGCTGCCACCCCGTGCTTCACGGTTGGGATGGTGTTCTTCGGCTTGCAAGCATCCCCCTTTTTCCTCCAAACATAACAGTGGTCATTATGGGCAAACAGTTCTACTTTTGTTTCATCAGATCTTTGTCCCCATGTGCAGTTGCAAACCGTTGTCTGGCTTTTTTATGGCGGTTTTGGAGCAGTGGCTTCTCCCTTGTTGAGCGCCCTTTCGGGTTATGTCAATATAGGACTCGTTTTACTGTGGATATAGATACTTTTGTATCTGTTTCCTCCAGCATCTTCACAAGGTCCTTTGCTGTTGTTCTGGGATTGATTTGCACTTTTCACACCAACATACGTTCATCTCTAGGAGACAGAATGAGTATCCTTCCTGAGCGGAATGACGGCTGCGTGGTCCCATGGTGTTTATACTTGCGTACTATTGTTTGTACAGATGAACGTGGTATACGTTCAGGTGTTTGGAAATTGCTCCCAAGGATGAACCAGACATGTGGAGGTCTACAACCAGACTTGTGGAGGTCTTGGCTGATTTATCTTGATTTCCCATGATGTCAAGCATTGAGGCACTGCGTTTGAAGCTAAGCCTTGAAATACATCCACAGGTACACCTCCAATTGACTTGAATTATGTCCATAAGCCTGTCAGAAGCTTCTGAAGACATTACATCATTTTCAGGATTTTTCCAAGCTGTTTAAAGGCACAGTCAACTTCGTGTATGTAAACTTCTGACCCACTGGAACTGTGATACAGTGAAATAATCTGTCTGTAAACAATTGTTGAAAAAATTGTCCTAACCGACTTGCCCAAACTATAGTTTGTTAACAAGAAATTTGTGGAGTGATTGAAAAATGAGTTTTAATGATTCCAACCTAAGTGTATGTAAACTTCAAACTTCAGCTCTATATAAATAAATATATATTAGAACATTAACCATGTGTAGGTAGCTACTTGTTTAGGCAGATGTGGAAAGATAGATAAAAATGATGTGTTGCAAGTTGGGGAGGGGGGGACCCACCTAGTTCGGCTGTTAGACTATTAAACCTTTACTAAACAATTGTCTATTGTTCAGTTTATAGCCCATCCTGCTTCGCTTGTGAAAAACTAATAATAATGCCTTTTCCCCTTTCCACATGTTAAAGATTCCAATAGATAAAGTGTTTTCATCAACAATCGGCCCCAACCCCAATTAATACATTTGAACACAGTCGATAGCTTGCTGTACTTTGGGCTAGAATGTTGAGGGTTCGAAACGTGCTCCCTGCATGTTTCATTCCATTATTATACAGGTCTCAGAGCAAATATCCTGTATTGTTACTCCCATCTCATTCCTTGCTCTCTTCCATACGTCATTCAGCACGCTTGTGGGCGTGCTGGCAGGATGTACTGTTTTTTATTCTGTATATTTGAATTTCAAAATCATGTTTCTTGTCTATTGCATAGTTACAATGTGTAATCTTTGATGCCACAGGAGCAGTAAACACTGTTGAAGTTTAGAATTGTAATACATACATGCAGACACAGCATCATTCACAGAATGGAGCTTGATACACCTGGTATTGGATATGACAGAAAAAACATTAAAATAGCGATTTTGGTAAATTAACTTTATGACAAAAATATGCACAATCGTTTGTCTCTACATTAACTAACATATTCCTCTCAATTGTACTTTTTTGTTTGACTCGTTATGATGCTATAACTACTTAAATTTGCCTCCCCGTAATGTTTTGTCAGCCATCTTTGCTGAAGAAAGTCACCAGGGAGGGGTGGCTCTGCGTCATTGGAAGAATTCGATATGATTGATCGTATAAAATCTTGGAATCCAAATGCATAATGAGTGCGCTAACTCCCCCTTGTGGTGGTCTGGAGCAATGAAGCCATGACGCTGGGTACCTCTTAGTCCCGCGGTGTAAGCTCGCAACTTTTAAGGAGGAACCACTGTACCGATTGCTTGATGTCTTGAACGTGCCGTCCTTGGCCAGCTCTCCCGCTATCTCTCTCAGAATGACCTTCTTGATCCAAATCAGTCAGGTTTCAAGACTAGTCATTCAACTGAGACTGCTCTTCTCTGTATCATGGAGGCGCTCCGCACTGCTAAAGCCAACTCTCTCTCCTCTGCTCTCATCCTTCTAGACCTATCGGCTGCCTTCGATACTGTGAACCATCAGATCCTCCTCTCCACCCTCTCCGAGTTGGGCATCTCCGGCGCGGCCCACGCTTGGATTGCGTCCTACCTGACGGGTCGCTCCTACCAGGTGGCGTGGCGTGAATCTGTCTCACCACGCGCTCTCACCACTGGTGTCCCCCAGGGCTCTGTTCTAGGCCCTCTCCTATTCTCGCTATACACCAAGTCACTTGGCTCTGTCATAACCTCACATGGTCTCTCCTATCATTGCTATGCAGACGACACACAATTAATCTTCTCCTTTCCCCCTTCTGATGACCAGGTGGCGAATCGCATCTCTGCATGTCTGGCAGACATATCAGTGTGGATGACGGATCACCACCTCAAGCTGAACCTCGGCAAGATGGAGCTGCTCTTCCTCCCGGGGAAGGACTGCCCGTTCCATGATCTCGCCATCACGGTTGACAACTCCATTGTGTCCTCCTCCCAGAGAGCTAAGAACCTTGGCGTGATCCTGGACAACACCCTGTCGTTCTCAACTAACATCAAGGCGGTGGCCCGTTCCTGTAGGTTCATGCTCTACAACATCCGCAGAGTACGACCCTGCCTCACACAGGAAGTGGCGCAGGTCCTAATCCAGGCACTTGTCATCTCCCGTCTGGATTACTGCAACTCGCTGTTGGCTGGGCTCCCTGCCTGTGCCATTAAACCCCTACAACTCATCCAGAACGCCGCAGCCCGTCTGGTGTTCAACCTTCCCAAGTTCTCTCACGTCACCCCGCTCCTCCGCTCTCTCCACTGGCTTCCAGTTGAAGCTCGCATCCGCTACAAGACCATGGTGCTTGCCTACGGAGCTGTGAGGGGAACGGCACCTCAGTACCTCCAGGCTCTGATCAGGCCCTACACCCAAACAAGGGCACTGCGTTCATCCACCTCTGGCCTGCTCGCCTCCCTACCACTGAGGAAGTACAGTTCCCGCTCAGCCCAGTCAAAACTGTTCGCTGCTCTGGCCCCCAATGGTGGAACAAACTCCCTCACGACGCCAGGACAGCGGAGTCAATCACCACCTTCCGGAGACACCTGAAACCCCACCTCTTTAAGGAATACCTAGGATAGGATAAAGTAATCCTTCTCACCCCCCCCCCCTTAAAAGATTTAGATGCACTATTGTAAAGTGGCTGTTCCACTGGATGTCATAAGGTGAATGCACCAATTTGTAAGTCGCTCTGGATAAGAGCGTCTGCTAAATGACTTAAATGTAATGTAAATGTTGAACCTGCCTGAACCTTGAACCTGCTTGACTCTGATTTGGATTACGACTCTTGCCTGCCTTGATTTACCTTTAATGTTTCCTTTCAAATGGTACCAAGTACTTAATGCAGCTGGTGGCCACACCAGATACTGACTGTTATTTTAGATTTTGTCCCCCCCTTTGTTCAGGGACACATTATACCATTTCTGTTAGTCACATGTCTGTGGAACTTGTTCAGTTTATGTCTCAGTTGTTGAATCTTGTTATGTTCATACACATATTTACACAGTTTTCTGAAAATAAACGCAGTTGACAGTATAAACTTTTTGTTGAATTTATATTCATACTGATGTC
This sequence comes from Oncorhynchus keta, assembly GCF_023373465.1. NCBI lineage: Eukaryota > Metazoa > Chordata > Actinopteri > Salmoniformes > Salmonidae > Oncorhynchus > Oncorhynchus keta. Next base: position 54,844,579 of record NC_068422.1, on the reverse strand, counting down.
TAGATGCTATACCATTGCATTTCTTTACATTATGGAACAGTTGCTCATATGATTGTTGTATTGCATGCATATTTATTTACTCTGTTAATTATACATCGATCCTAATCATTGTATTGGTCTGCCCAGTGGTATAGTGCTATTTCTTTAGGTGAGGAAGCACATTTTTTTGGGGGGGGGGATGAGTTTGAATTTTGTACCGACAGATGTAGCCAATTAAATAGCCTATCATTATAGCATATGAATAAAATTAATCCTCCATTTGCAATGTCTGCTTATGCCCACAAATTGTCTAAAGAGAAATGTGTATTTTAATAGCCTCAAACAGCAAGTTAGGCATAGGCTAGCAAATTTCCAAATTGGGCATCATCACTGTCAATTGTGAATAATATTTATTCACGTTTTACTGGTGAAACATCCAAACTGCATCTCCATGCCAATCATTTGACTGATCTCGATCAATTTCATGGGAATATTAATTTAGGCTAGATCTTCTTGAATTACTCTTTCGTGGGTGAATTTAAGCAGATGGTGTTATCAAATTTAACCATTCTCGTATTCTGTTTCTGCACATTTTGGTGCACTCTTGAGTTTTGGTGCATGAGAAGAAAAGTGTTACGCTTCAGCTAACCATCCTAAAATCTTTGGGTGTTGCTTGTTTTCATAATATGATTTGTTTTGTGTTGTTATCCAGATTGAAGGTTTTAACGCACGAGTATGTAAAATGATAATATTTTGTCTAACTTACAGATATTGAATATTACTATTTTATCTTGAGGCGATCTCCACCGATGTGTTCAGTCCACCATCTTACCTCATCGCGATATGCTGTTTGCTCTTCTGCCCAGTTTCCATTGTCACGCCAAACAAGACAGTGTTTGTGACATTTGTAAAGGATTACATTTGTTCCAAGGCTTACCGATCAACATGGTAGCTGTCAATATTCATAAATGATGTCATATTTTTATGATGTGATTCATTTATGGATCCATCCCTTTTTTAAATTTTTTGCCTGAAATTACGTACCCAAATCTAACTGCCTGTAGCTCAGGCCCTGAAGCAAGGATATGCATATTCTTGATACCATTTGAAAGGAAACACTTTGAGGTAGAAATGTGAAAGGAATGTAGGAGGATATAGCATATTAGATCTGATAAAAGATTTTAAAAAAGCATTTTTTTTCTTTGTATCTTTGAAATGCAAGCGAAAGGCCATATTTATTATTATTCCAGCCCAGGCACAATTTAGATTTAGGCCACTAGATGGCAGCAGTGTATGTGCAAAGTTTTAGACTAATCCAATGAACCGTTGCGTTTCTGTTCAAAATGTTGTATCAATCTGCCCAAATGTGCCTAATTGGTTTATTAATAACTTTTCAAGTTCATCACTGTGCACTCTCCTCAAACAATGGCATGGTATTCTTTCACTGTAATAGCTACTGTAATTGGACAGCGCAGTTAGATTAACAATAATTTAAGCTTTTTGCCAATATCAGATATGTCTATGTCTTGGGGAAGGTTCTTGTTACATACAACCTCATGCTAATCGCATTAGCCTACGTTAGCTAAACCGCCCCGCGGATGGGACACCGGAAGTTTTAACTCCCAGCTGTATTCTAATAAATCCATGGTCTTCTCCTGCTCTTGTTACGGTTCAACTGAAACATCTTGCAACCATAGTTCATCTCTGTTTGTGACCATTTTTGTAAAGGATTAATATTTCTTCAAGGCTGTTCATCAGCATTGCTGTCAATTTTTATCAATGATGTCATAAAACATATACTTTCATGATATAGCCTACATACACTACATATACTAAATTATATGGATACATCTTAGTGGACTCTTAGTGGATTCGGCTATTTCAGCCACACCCGTTGCTGACATGTGTATAAAATCAGGCTCACAGCCATGCAATCTCCATAGAAAAATATTGGCAGTAGAATGTCCTTATTGAAGAGCTCAGCAACATTCAACGTGGCACCATCATAGGATGTCAGTTTGTCAAATGTCTGCCCTGTTAGAGCTGCCCCTGTCAACTGTAAGTGCTGTTATTGTGAAGTTGAAACGTCTTGAAGCAACAACGGCTCAGCCACAAAGTGGTCAGCCACACAAGCTCACAGAATGGGACTGCTGAAGCGCGTAACAATCATCTATCCTTGGTTGCAACACTCACTACAGAGTTCCAAACTGCCGATAGTCGGGAGCTTCATGAAGTGAGTTTACATTGTTAAGTAGCCGCACACAAGCATAAGATCACAATGCCGAGCGTCGGTTGGAGTGGTGTAATGCTCACCACCGTTGGACTCTGGAGCAGTGGAAACGTGTTCTCTGGAGAGATGAATCACACTTCACCATCTGGCAGTCCTACGGACGAATGCTACCTGCCCCAATGCATAGTACCAAATCTAAAGTTGGGTGGAGGAGGAATAATGGTATGGAGCTGTTTTTCATGGTTTTCTTAGTTCCAGTGAAGGGAAATCTTAACGCTACAGCATTCAATGACATTCTAGACAATTCTGTGCTCCCAACTTTTTGGGAAGGCCCGTTCCTGTTTGAGCATGACAATGCCCCCGTGCACAAAGCAAAATCCATACAGAAATGGTTTGTCGAGATCGGTGTGGAAGAACTTGAATGGCATGCACATAGCCCTGATCTCAACCCAATCAAACACCTTTGGGTTCAATTGGAACGCCGACTGCGAGCCAGGCCTAATCGGCCAACATCAATGCCCAACCTCACTAATGCTCTTGTGGTTGAATGGAAGCAAACCATGGCAGCAATTTTCCAACAACTATAAGAAAGCCTTACCAGAAAGGTGGAGGCTGCTATAGCAGCAAAGGAGGGGCAAACTCCATATTAATTCTCATGATTGCAGAATGTGATGCTTGACAAGCAGGTGTCCACATACTTTTGTAGTGTATATGTGCTTGTATGATTAACTGCCAGCTATATTTTAATAAATCCACTTTCTTGTCCAGGTCTTCTTGCTACTGTTTCATTCTACATGTCACTTTCTCAATGTTAAGCAGCATAGCCTTTTAAAAAATCTATTCAACCATGGGTGTTGACCAACTGGACAGCACAGCGGAGCACGGACCAATTTAACCGGTCTCTCAGGGCTTAATTGAACACAGACAATTCAATCTACTCTGCGCTGGTTAACTAGTCATCAAGTCGTCCGCAAATTAACTGGACTGTACACTCTGTCCCAATTCAAACTACCCTGCACGAGGCCCACCCAACTGGATAGAGCGAGTGGACCAGCCTCACACAATCCCCTCTCACAAGTCACTTGGATCTCACCTGCAGGGCAATTCAAACACTCTCGTGCAAGTTTGTCTGTTCCTTCCTGCTTAATTGTCATATGGATCTCTCTCACGCATCATTCAATCAGCTTTTGTCCACATCGGCACCTCATAGCCATGGCCCTCCAAGGTGGAGCTGCCCAGATCCCTGTGTGTTCTGTCCTAGTAGCCACTGTGGTGGAACGAAATGCCCTGGGCATCCTGGCGCCATCCATCACTCACAGGGGTAGCTAGTGATGTCACTGCTGCTGCTTGCAGGAGTGGAATGCTCCATCACCCTCTGTTGCTCCCGGGATAATTTGGGGCAAGGTTGATGGATGTGGGGTGGGGTTGAGGGTCCCTACTCATTGTGAATTAGTTAGGGGGGGTGGTGTTGAGGGTCCTGACTCATTGTGACTTAGTTAGGGGAGCTATGAAGTAAACTCCAACTGGTGTCCTATGTGGTGTGGATTGGGATGGGATGGCAAGGGCACAAATGATAGCTTAAAAGATAGGCTTTTAAGCTATCTTGTTTCACTCCGTTTTTTGTGACTTATGAATTAGTGGCAGAATAAAATAAATACTAACTGCTACAATACCTGGTCTCATTTTTACAAAATCTCACAATCTGCTTTTGGAGAATGAGTACACTAATATACACTGTTTTAGGACTGGGTTGCTGAACCCAGATTAGACCTAGTCCTGAACTCAAAACCATCTTCAATGGAGAATCTTCATTAAAAGTGCTTTTTTTTTTACCCAAGGACAATCTCAATCTGGGTTTTGGGAAACGAGCCCATGGGGTATCATATTTCATATACCTAATCTTATTGTAATCATAGTATTATGATCCGGTCTTCATTTCAGCAGTATTATGAAAACGCCACTCCATTGTGCAATACACTATAGTCTACAGAAAGATTATTTGAAGAATATTCTAGGTTTAATTTCTTCTCTTCTATTTGTTATTCTGTTTTTCTTTTAGTAAATGACCCTTTGGGGGTGTACAATATGATTGTTGACTGACAAGATCAGTCGGCTGAGAGAGAAAAAAGCTCCTCTCGATGGCACACGGTGACTAAAATTACCTATAAGTGGACCCGACAGGGAGCTGTTTAAAAAGCTATTAGACATGTTTCAAACTCCTCCTGAAATAATACAATAAAGGAGAATGTACAATGGAATAAGATGTATCTAATCATATTCCGTGCCTGGCCCCGATTGCATTTGTTATGTCAACAGTCAAGTGGGGACCTAAAATTGCTTCGGTTGGACGGTGCACGGCCCCCATCCCACTCGTTGCCCCTCGCTGCCATTTTAATCTCGCTGAGTGATTTTGAAATGCTCTGACATGGATTTTTATATGTTCAGTGTGCTCAAGGCAGGCTCCTCACTTTTCCACGACCCTATGTATCATTACAAGTGTGCTTCACTCTGACTCCTGGAACATGGAGCGACGAGGCTTTGCTTATTCAGACTACATCCTTCAGCCAAGCACAGCCTCTGGGTACAGGGAAGAGTACATTCAAGTGAGAAGCACTAAAATATCACATTATTATTATTATTATTTTAATAACATCAGGTCATATTCAATCAAACTATGTAAGTTGATTATTGATTCACCACAAAGGGACATGGAATTGGAATTGTTCTCGGATGCTGAGATACATTTCCCCAAATATCACACTAAACAGCCAGTCTCTCGTGGTTCTGTGTATTCTCTATGGTTTAATTAGCTATTCAAGTTTTTGTGTCATGCCAGAGGGAGACAACTAAATGATATGTGCACAACGTGCTGTATTAAACTCTCACACTGCAAGAAGAGACAATCACATTTGTCATGTATTAAACTCTCTGCAAGAAGAGACAATAAAAATGTTCCAGGGCTTAAAAAAAACGGACACAACTGTGTGCACTTAGTACCATGTGTTTAATCCGTAAATAGTCGTGTCTACGGTTATTGTTTATCAAGCGACAAGCATTATGTTTTGAAGCAACGACAATAACAGTATTCTGGCTGGCCCAGCAGTGAGTTGAAGTTGGCATTGTGATAACGCCTCCCCACTTCTCGCTACACAGCTGTGACGGATCTTTTGCCACTCGTAATCTCCTCGCTGGCAGTAAGTGGCGGCTCTTTCACAGGGGGTCCGTCGGCGTTGAAGGAACACACTTAATAAGAATTGTGGGAAATTGCTTCCCCCGCCGTCGGTAGCCGAGCAGTTTACACCACAGTGTCCCCTGCCTTCCCCTTCCAATAAAGGTATAAATGTCATCCGTATCACACCTTTCTCAAGCCCCTCACGACAAAGATGCAATCATTAGCCATGGTCTTCATAAAATAGCTTGTATCTTCTGATTCTTGGTAATTAGCTGAAAACATACCTCTTATCATCACTGGTGCGATAATCAGCCTGAACCGCAGCGTTCTAAGATTGTGAATCAACCTTCACTCTCACCGAATAATTGCAGAATGGAGCTTGGCAATGGTAATAATAATCTCTAACAGTTGACTTATTGTTGGATAGTCACTAATAGGCCAACTATACTGAGCTGACCTGAACTGCATTGTTCCAGCATGGTTCAAGTAACTGTGTTGAACGCATAACCAGGCCATCCAATTACAGCTTGGCTCAGCTCTGCTTGGTTCTGTAGAGTGAAAAGGGATAATATAGTTGGGGTTGGTACAGTAAGTAGTGTGAGTGATTGAATGATTTTCGTAAAGGTAGTCAAAATTACTATCTACTCCAATCTCTCTTTCAGTCGCCATGGTCCCAAAGGTAATCTACGATGATCTCAAACTCAAGCACGTCCAACTTTCTACAGATTCTCAACTTATGCACAGACATCAGCGCACTCAAAGTCGATAACGAGCAACTGAAAGAAACACTCAAAAACTCCCACTTTGTCTTTAGCTCTATCAAACAAAAAGCAGTACAGTTTCTATTTTTCACTGGTCTAACCACTGTCGTGTTTGAGTAGTTGCTCCAAACACTTTAAAACGGTGTGTGTGTGCATGGCTGTATGAGCTTGGAGTATAATGTATTGGTTGACCTAATGACATTCCAACTAGGTCTCAGCAATGGGGACATTACATTCAGGTTTAATGTTACAGAATGTGCCATCTCTAATATTTTGAAAAAATTGGCTCCCTGTGATGTCACAGGTATTGAAACCAATCAAGTGGCCAAGCAAGAATGCAGTTTTAAAGAACATGCCCAAATGATTCAAACACAAATTAAAACGGTGCAGGTACATTGCTGAATGCACAGAAACCTTCATGGACAGACCTACACATCTCAACCAGTGGAGGCTGATGAGCTCATAATAATGTCCGGAACGGCGCAAATGGAGTGGCATCAAACACCTGGAAACCATGTGTTTGATGTATTTCACACCAAGCCATTGATTCCGCTCCAGTCATTACCACGAGCCCGTTCTCCCCAATTAAGGTGCCACCAACCTCCTGTGATCTCAAATCTAGAGCCCAGACATGGTCTAATTATAAACACCATAACACTATCAAATATTTGGATGGAATTTCACCTGCAGGAACCATTTCTTTTCTGTCCCAAAGCTGGGGTGGGGGTGTTTCAGATAAGCAGATAACAGCGGAATCTGGATTTTCACAATTGATAGAGCCAAAGGACAGGATAATAGCTGATTGTGGATTTACAAACAGAGATGAACTAGTAGCATATGGTGCCACCCTTCAAATCCCCAATTTCCCAAAAGGAAGAAAGCAGCTCTCTGCCCAACAAGTGGACACATCAAGACACCTGTCAAATGTTAGAATTCACATTGAAAGAGTCACAGGCAGATTTTTACAATTGTTCTTCCAACCTCCCTGGTTGACCTATTAGATAAATCAAATCAAATCAAATCAAATTTTATTTGTCACATACACATGGTTAGCAGATGTTAATGCGAGTGTAGTGAAATGCTTGTGCTTCTAGTTCCGACAATGCAGTGATAACCAACAAGTAATCTAACTAACAATTCCAAAACTACTGTCTTATACACAGTGTAAGGGGATAAAGAATATGTACATAAGGATATATGAATGAGTGATGGTACAGGGCAGCATACAGTAGATGGTATCGAGTACAGTATATACATATGAGATGAGTATGTAGACAAAGTAAACAAAGTGGCATAGTTAAAGTGGCTAGTGATACATGTATTACATAAGGATGCAGTCGATGATATAGAGTACAGTATATACGTATGCATATGAGATGAATAATGTAGGGTAAGTAACATTATATAAGGTAGCATTGTTTAAAGTGGCTAGTGATATATTTACATCATTTCCCATCAATTCCCATTATTAAAGTGGCTGGAGTTGGGTCAGTGTCAATGACAGTGAGTTGGCAGCAGTCACTCAATGTTAGTGGTGGCTGTTTAACAGTCTGATGACCTTGAGATAGAAGCTGTTTTCAGTCTCTCGGTCCGAGCTTTGATGCACCTGTACTGACCTCGCCTTCTGGATGATAGCGGGGTGAACAGGCAGTGGCTCGGGTGGTTGATGTCCTTGATGATCTTTATGGCCTTCCTGTAACATCGGGTGGTGTAGGTGTCCTGGAGGGCAAGTAGTTTGCCCCCGGTGATGCGTTGTGCAGACCTCACTACCCTCTGGAGAGCCTTACGGTTGAGGGCGGAGCAGTTGCCGTACCAGGCGGTGATACAGCCCGCCAGGATGCTCTCGATTGTGCATCTGTAGAAGTTTGTGAGTGCTTTTGGTGACAAGCCAAAAGGCGCTGCTGCGCCTTCTTCACGACGCTGTCAGTGTGAGTGGACCAATTCAGTTTGTCTGTGATGTGTATGCCGAGGAACTTAAAACTTGCTACCCTCTCCACTACTGTTCCATCGATGTGGATAGGGGGGTGTTCCCTCTGCTGTTTCCTGAAGTCCACAATCATCTCCTTAGTTTTGTTGACGTTGAGTGTGAGGTTATTTTCCTGACACCACACTCCGAGGGCCCTCACCTCCTCTCTGTAGGCCGTCTCGTCGTTGTTGGTAATCAAGCCTACCACTGTTGTGTCGTCCGCAAACTTGATGATTGAGTTGGAGCGTGCGTGGCCACGCAGTCGTGGGTGAACAGGGAGTACAGGAGAGGGCTCAGAACGCACCCTTGTGGGGCCCCGTGTTGAGGATCAGTGGGGAGGAGATGTTGTTGCCTACCCTCACCACCTGGGGCGGCCCGTCAGGAAGTCCAGTACCCAGTTGCACAGGGCGGGGTCGAGACCCAGGGTCTCGAGCTTGATGACGAGCTTGGAGGGTACTATGGTGTTGAATGCCGAGCTGTAGTCGATGAACAGCATTCTCACATAGGTATTCCTCTTGTCCAGGTGGGTTAGGGCAGTGTGCAGTGTGGTTGACATTGCGTCGTCTGTGGACCTATTTGGGTGGTAAGCAAATTGGAGTGGGTCTAGGGTGTCAGGTAGGGTGGAGGTGATATGGTCCTTGACTAGTCTCTCAAAGCACTTCATGATGACGGAAGTGAGTGCTACGGGGCGGTAGTCGTTTAGCTCAGTTACCTTAGCTTTCTTGGGAACAGGAACAATGGTGGCCCTCTTGAAGCATGTGGGAACAGCAGACTGGTATAGGGATTGATTGAATATGTCCGTAAACACACCGGCCAGCTGGTCTGCGCCTACTCTGAGGGCGCGGCTGGGGATGCCGTCTGGGCCTGCAGCCTTGCGAGGGTTAACACGTTTAAATGTCTTACTCACCTCGGCTGCAGTGAAGGAGAGACTGCATGTTTTCGTTGCAGACCGTGTCAGTGGCACTGTATTGTCCTCAAAGCGGGCAAAAAGTTATTTAGTCTGCCTGGGAGCAAGACATCCTGGTCCGTGACTGGGCTGGGTTTCTTCTTGTAGTTCGTGATTGACTGTAGACCCTGCCACATGCCTCTTGTGTCTGAGCCGTTGAATTGAGATTCTACTTTGTCTCTGTACTGACGCTTAGCTTGTTTAATAGCCTTGCGGAGGGAATAGCTGCATTGTTTATATTCGGTCATGTTACCAGACACCTTGCCCTGATTAAAAGCAGTGGTTTGCGCTTTCAGTTTCACGCGAATGCTGCCATCAATCCACGGTTTCTGGTTAGGGAATGTTTTTATCGTTGCTATGGGAACGACATCTTCAACGCACGTTCTAATGAACTCGCACACCGAATCAGCGTATTCGTCAGTATTTTTATCTATATGTCCCAGTCCAGATGATATGGTGATGGTGTGTGGAGCATTAACAAACCTATGTAGGAGTGCTGTCCCTAGAATATAAAATGTGTATCATTTACATTTACATCACAAACAAATACCTAAAACCAGCAACATCCATAACAAAATATGAACATTGAAACTACGAGATGTACATATTTGAGTGGAACCTTCATGAAATCAATTGTTTATTATACAGATTGTGAGCACTAAATTCATTATTGTTTTCCAGTACATTTCCTTTCTTGTTTTGATTATCATTTACATTTTATGTACATGTAAACCATCCAAGTTCATTACATTTTTTGCACCGTTGGTAATGCAAATCTCAGAGTTCTAAAACCGGGACCAATAACTTCTTTGGGGTAGGGGGCAGTATTGGGTAGCTTGGATGAAAAACGTGCCCATATTAACTGCCTACTACTCAGCCGTAAAAGCTAGAATATGCATATAATTAGTACATTTGGATAGAAAACACTCTGAGGTTTCTAAAACTGTTTGAATGATGTATGTAAGTATAACAGAACTCATATGGCAGGCAAAAACCTGAGATAAAATCCAACCAGGATGTGGGAAATCTGAGGTTTGTAGTTTTTCAACTCAGTCCCCATTGAAGGTACAGTGGGATATTAGTTATGTTTCCCAAGGATTCCACTAGATGTCAACAGTATTTAGAACCTGTTTTGAGGATTCTACTCTAAAGGAGGGGCTCATAAGGGCTCTTTGAGTGAGTGGTCTGGCAGAGTGCCACAGCCTCGGTCTGGCGTGCTCAGGTGAAAGGTAGCTACGTTCCACTTCATTTGTACAGACAGTTTTATGTTAAAAACATCCTAAAGATACTTAGTTTGGCATGTTTCTACGGGCTGTAACGGAACTTTTTGAACTTTTCATCCGACGTTCGGCGTGACCTGAACGCGCTTTTGGATTTGTTTACCAAACGCCCTAACAAAATAAGATATTTGGACATAACTGATGGACATTATCAAATAACTGAAACACTATGGTGGAACTGGGATTCCTGGGAGTGCATTCTGATGAAGATCATCAAAGATAAGTGAATATTTAAAATTCTAATTCTGAGTAATGTTGACTACCCAATATGGCGGGTGTCTTTTTGGCTGCTTTGTTGTCTAAAGGCTGTACTCAGATAATTGGTATCACACCCTGACCATAGTTTGCTTTGTATGTTTCTATGTTTTGTTTGGTATTTATATCTACTTTGGGTCCGGAACCCCTCAACTGAAGCTAGCCAGCTAGCTACCAGCTATCAGTCAGCAAACCATTGCTAGCGGTCTTCAGCTAACCGGTCATCAGCTAACCTTTAGCTCAGAAAGCTCTCGCCAGTTCGAACAACGCGACTCTAACCAGAGCATAATTATTTTTTATCCCCGGATTTCCACCGGATTCCCACCGCAAACGGAACATTTTCAGCTGGATTCTTCACAACTAGCTATCTAGCTAACCGCAACCCAGGATGATTACTCCTGGCTAGCGTTTCCACCCACTTAGCTTGAAGCTAGCCCGGCCAGAGCTCCTGTGCTACCACCGAAGCATACTCCTGGGCTACAATATCCGGACCCACGACCGGTCTATCGATGTCACCGCATGAAGAGGAATAAACAGACTCACCCCATCGCGACGTCCCCCAAAGGCTAACTTTCTAGCCCTTGCTATCTCCTTGCTTGCTAATTGGGCCTGCTAACTGCTAGCTTGTTTAGCCCCGGTCCGCTAACTGCTAGCTTGTTTAGCCCTGGCCTACTAACTGTTAGCATGTTAGCACAGGCCTGCTAACCGTCTGAATCGCCGCGTCCCAAACACTCACTGGACCCATATATACTTTCTATCTCTTTTCGATTTTTAATTTGTTTATACCTTCCGGTAACCTGCCTCACCCAATGTGATACGGAATCGCTATTATTTTTAATTTTTAGAACACACTCGAGAACCTCCAGAAGCTAACCAGCTAACTAGCTACAAGCTATTTAGTCATTGTTAGCCACTGCTAGCGGTTTTACCTTTTGTACAGCCAGACAGTTTTTGTAAACCTGGATAACACTCGCCAGTCCAGCTTCCCTGCCCCATCCACCGCTGCCCCCCTGGACACTGATCACTTGGCTACATAGCTGATGCATGCTGGACTGTCCATTTAATCACGGTACTCCATTCTGCTTGTTTATGTTTTATCTGTCGGCCCCAGCCGCACTCAGGCTCTGTGTGTAGTTAATTCGACCCTCCCTGCCTAGTCAACGCCATTTTACCTGCTGTTGTTGTGCTAGCTGATTAGCTGTTGTTGTCTCACCTACTGTTTTAGCTACTGTTTTAGCTAGCTCTCCCAATTCAACACCTGTGATTACTGTATGCCTCACTGTATGTCTCTCTCAAATGTCAATATGGATTGTATACTGTTGTTCAGGTTAGTTATCATTGTTTTAGTTTACAATGGAGCCCCTAGTTCCACTCTTCATACCCCTGATACCTCCTTTGTCCTACCTCCCACACATGCGGTGACCTCACCCATTACAACCAGCATGTCCAGAGATACAACCTCTCTCATCATCACCCAGTGCCTGGGCTTATCTCCGCTGTACCCGCACCCCACCATACCCCTGTCTGCGCATTATGCCCTGAATATATTCTACCATGCCCAGAAACTGCTCCTTTTATTCTCTGTCCCCAACGCTCTAGGCGACCAGTTTTGATAGCCTTTAGCCGCACCCTCATACTACTCTTCCTCTGTTCCGCGGGTGATGTGGAGGTAAACCCAGGCCCTGCATGTCCCCAGGCACCCTCATTTGTTGACTTCTGTGATCGAAAAAGCCTTGGTTTCATGCATGTCAACATCAGAAGACTCCTCCCTAAGTTTGTTTTACTCACTGCTTTAGCACACTCTGCTAACCCTCTGCTAACCCTGTCCTTGCCATGTCTGAATCCTGGCTCAGGAAGGCCACCAAAAATTCTGAGATTTCCATACCCAACTATAACATCTTCCGTCAAGATAGAACTGCCAAAGGGGGAGGAGTTGCAGTCTACTGCAGAGATAGCCTGCAAAGTAATGTCATACTTTCCAGGTCCATACCCAAACAGTTCAAACTACTAATTTTGAAAATTACTCTCTCCAGAAATAAGACTCTCACTGTTGCCGCCTGCTACCAACCCCCCTCAGCACCCAGCTGTGCCCTGGACACCATTTGTGAATTAATTGCCCCCCATCTAGCTTCAGAGTTTGTTCTGTTAGGTGACCTAAACTGGGATATGCTTAACACCCCGGCAGTCCTACAATCTAAGCTAGATGCCCTCAATCTCACACAAATCATCAAGGAACCCACCAGGTACAACACTAAATCTGTAAACAAGGGCACCCTCATAGACGTCATCCTGACCAACTGGCCCTCCAAATACACCTCCGCTGTCTTCAACCAGGATCTTAGCGATCACTGCCTCATTGCCTGTATCCGCTACGGAGCCGCAGTCAAACGACCACCTCTCATCACTGTCAAACGCTCCCTAAAACACTGTGAGCAGGCCTTTCTAATCGACCTGGCCCGGGTAACCTGAAAGGACATTGACCTCATCCCGTCAGTTGAGGATGCCTGGTCATTCTTTAAAAGTAACTTCCTCACCATTTTAGATAAGCATGCTCCGTTCAAAAAATGCAGAACTAAGAACAGATATAGCCCTTGGTTCACTCCAGACCTGACTGCCCTCGACCAGCACAAAAACATCCTGTGGCGGACTGCAATAGCATCGAACAGTCCCCGTGATATGCAACTGTTCAGGGAAGTCAGGAACCAATACACGCAGTCAGTCAGGAAAGCTAAGGCCAGCTTCTTCAGGCAGAAGTTTGCATCCTGTAGCTCTAACTCCAAAAAGTTCTGGGACACCGTGAAGTCCATGGAGAACAAGAGAACCTCCTTCCAGCTGCCCACTGCACTGAGGCTAGGTAACACGGTCACCACCGATAAATCCATGATTATCGAAAACTTCAACAAGCATTTCTCAACGGCTGGCCATGCCTTCCGCCTGGCTACTCCAACCTCGGCCAACAGCTCCGCCCCCCCCCCCGCAGCTACTCGCCCAAGCCTCTCCAGGTTCTCCTTTACCCAAATCCAGATAGCAGATGTACTGAAAGAGCTGCAAAACCTGGACCCGTACAAATCAGCTGGACTTGACAATCTGGACCCTCTATTTCTGAAACTATCCGCCGCCATTGTCGCAACCCCTATTACCAGCCTGTTCAACCTCTCTTTCATATCGTCTGAGATCCCCAAGGATTGGAAAGCTGCCGCAGTCATCCCCCTCTTCAAAGGGGGAGACACCCTGGACCCAAACTGTTACAGACCTATATCCATCCTGCCCTGCCTATCTAAGGTCTTCGAAAGCCAAGTCAACAAACAGGTCACTGACCATCTCGAATCCCACCGTACCTTCTCACGCTGTGCAATCTGGTTTCCGAGCCGGTCATGGGTGCACCTCAGCCACGCTCAAGGTACTAAACGATATCATAACCGCCATCGATAAAAGACAGTACTGTGCAGCCGTCTTCATCGACCTTGCCAAGGCTTTCGACTCGGTCAATCACCATATTCTTATCGGCATACTCAGTAGCCTCGGTTTTTCGGATGACTGCCTTGCCTGGTTCACCAATTACTTTGCAGACAGAGTTCAGTGTGTCAAATCGGAGGGCATGCTGTCCGGTCCTTTGGCAGTCTCTATGGGGGTGCCACAGGGTTCAATCCTCGGGCCGACTCTTTTGTCTGTATATATCAATTATGTTGCTCTTGCTGCGGGCGATTCCCTGATCCACCTCTACGCAGACGACACCATTCTATATACTTTCGGCCCGTCCTTGGACACTGTGGTATCTAACCGCCAAACGAGCTTCAATGCCATACAACACTCCTTCCGTGGCCTCCAACTGCTCTTAAACGCTAGTAAAACCAAATGCATGCTTTTCAACCATTCACTGCTTGCACCCGCACGCCTGACCAGCATCACCACCCTGGATGGTTCCAACCTTGATTATGTGGACATCTATAAGTACCTAGGTGTCTGGCTAGACTGTAAACTCTCCTTCCAGACTCATATCAAACATCTCCAATCGAAAATCAAATCAAGAGTCGGCTGTCTATTCCGCAACAAAGCCTCCTTCACTCACGCCGCCAAACTTACCCTAGTAAAACTGACTATCCTACTGATCCTCGACTTCGGCGATGTCATCTACAAAATTGCTTCCAACACTCTACTCAGCAAACTGGATGCAGTTTATCACAGTGCCATCCGTTTTGTCACTAAAGCACCTTATACCACCCACCACTGCGACTTGTATGCTCTAGTCGGCTGGCCCTCGCTACATATTCGTCGCCAGACCCACTGGCTCCAGGTCATCTACAAGTCCATGCTAGATAAAGCTCCACCTTATCTCAGTACACTGGTCACGATGCCCACAACACCCATCCCTAGCACGCGCTCCAGCAGGTGTATCTCACTGATCATCCCTAAAGCCAACACCTCATTTGGCCGCCTTTCGTTCCAGTTCTCTGCTGCCTGTGACTGGAACGAATTGCAAAAATCGCTGAAGTTGTAGACTTATCTCCCTCACCAACTTCAAACATCTACTATCTGAGCAGCTAACCGATCGCTGCAGCTGTACATAGTCTATCGGTAAATAGCCCACCCATTTTTACCTACCTCATCCCCATACTGTTTTTATTTATTTACTTTTCTGCTCTTTTGCACACCAATATCTCTACCTGTACATGACCATCTGATCATTTATCACTCCAGTGTTAATCTGGAAAATTGTAATTACTCGCCTACCTCATGCTTTTTGCACACAATGTATATAGACTCTTTTTTTTCCTACTGTGTTATTGACTTGTTAATTGTTTACTCCATGTGTAACTCTGTGTTGTCTGTTCACACTGCTATGCTTTATCTTGGCCAGGTCGCAGTTACAAATGAGAACTTGTTCTCAACTAGCCTACCTGGTTAAATAAAGGTGAAATAAAAAATGTTAAAAAAAAATATGCATGAGAGCATCATCTGTTCTGGACGACTGTGTGATCACGCGCTCCGCAGCCAATGTGAGTAAGACCTTGAAACAGGACAACATTCACAAGGACGCTGGGCCAGACGGATTACCAGAACTTGTACTCCGAGCATGCGCTGACCAACTGGCAAGTTTCTTCATTGACATTTTCAACCTCTCCCTGACTGAGTCTGTAATACCAACATGTTAAAAGCAGACTACCATAGTGCATGTGCCCAAGAACACTAAGGTAACCAGCCTAAATGACTACCAACCCGTAGCACTCACATCTGTAAGAATGAAATGCTTTGAAAGGCTGGTCATGACTCACATCAACACCATTATCCCAGAAACCCTAGACCAGGGTTGTCCAACCCTGTTCCTGGTAAGATACCTTCGTGTATGTTTTTGCTCCACCCCAGTTGGTACTAACCTGGTTTAGCTTATCAACCAGCTAATTATTAGACTTACTTGTGCTAGATTAGGGTTGGAGTGAAAATCTACAGGATGGTAGGACTCCAGGAAATGGGTTGGAGAGCCCATTCCAATTTGCATAGCGCACCAACAGATGATGTAATCTCTGTTGCACTTGAAGAGGGTTACACCAAGACTTTATACCTTTTAATAGGGTTAATAAATGATGTTATGGTAAACTGTAAGGTCTCCTCTTCAGGAGACCTCTGTGTGTGTGTGTTAAAACCTGTTTTTGAGTGTTGTGATCTTCAGACAATATAAGAAGGCTGATAGAAGTCTACCTTACGGTTAGTGAAAATGCTCTCCTAACCTGCTATGAAAAGTAACTTGTATCGAAGTGGCGTGTTTTCATGAAAGCCCCATCCGTGGATGTTGTAATCAAGGCCAGTCCGGACGCGACCAAGTAAAGATGTCGGCGTAGGTCCCCTTAGTGGAAAGAAGCCATCAACAAGTAAAAAGCCGGAGTGGGGATCTATAATATATAATATATAATATATGCCATTTAGCTGACGCTTTTATCCAAAGCGACTTACAGTCATGTGTGCATACATTCTACGTATGGGTGGTCCCGGGAATCGAACCCACTACCCTGGCGTTACAAGCGCCATGCTCTACCAACTGAGCCACAGAAGGACCAAGGATCTGTGGGTACTCCCCCGGATTTGATATTTTGGTTCTTTCCAAATGCTCACTCAGCCAACTTATTCAGTACTTTGAAAGTCACGTACAGGAACTGGTATGTGCTTAATGTAAAGCAGCTGTTGATTTTTACCCACCTCTACTCTTTAAAGGGAAAATCCATATGTTTTGCATGAATTCAAATTACCATATCCATGGTGTAATAGCCAGGGCCAGGTTCCCCGATAGGGATGAAACTTAGCTTACTAGTGTTTTAACAATGCATCATTTCTATAACGGCCGAAGAACTCAAATGCGTTTCATCTTTCTGAGAGAAGCCTTACTTGACACACAGACTAAATCTATGAGAGAAAATCTGGTACTTACTGGTATCCAAGAGAAAGAAGGAGAAATTCCTGAGGGTGTAGTGAGGAAATTGCAGAATGGCGCAAAGTTCTGTAGTCAATCTTCAAGGAGAATAGATTAAAAGGGAAACGTGTAACTCTCTTAGTCGATAAACTGTATATTAATAACCAAATGTTCAGAGACACAAAGACTACTCCATGGCTATTCTAAATATTACCAAGTTTCCATAGAGGAGTCTAATAATGTAACACTCAATACTGGCCATGGTAGAGATTGTAATAAAATACAACAATCGTTAAAGAAATAAACTACACCATACCATTCTAGATAGGGAATGGTGGAAAATAATTCGATTTAGACTTTCCATTTATTTCATAACTTGATAAGACAGCATTAGAAGAACGGATAATTAGCTAAATAATACATCTTCAATTATAAGGAACTGGAAAACAAAAGTACTCAATCAACATGGTAGAGATAAAACACTACAAACAGAGCACATAGAAGGCACAGCATGTGGGTATGTGCGGATTTATTGTGATGTGAGGTGGGGTGTGTGTTTAAGTGAGTGGAAAAGGATCATGCTTGAAAATCCCAAGCCCATGTGTGTTTGTGAGTAGGGGTCGGGAGAGAAAGCTTTACATTTTGTGCAGATAAGGGATATACATTTTAAAATAAATGATAAATATAGTTGAATTATTTATTGTCCTATCATGATGGAATGGCCCCATTCCTATACCCTAGACCAGGCCTGGGCAATTACTTTCCATGGAGGGCTACATTAGAATTTATTTTTTTGCCATCATGAGCCAGAGTCATGTTACAGGATTATACATCATGTGTATGACTGTGTTGCCAGATATATCTACTGTAAATCACGTCCAGATATGCAACGTATTTACTTTTTCAACATACACAGAAATAAACCACATCCATGTTCTCCTTTTGGTAGGTGTTTTCATTGTTAAACATGCAATGAACTACATTATGAGGGCAGATACAGACACGGCAGGCAGATGGTTTGAGTGTTTGATATTTATTCAATCAAAAAGGGGTGGGCTGGACATAGAGAGAATGCTTTAGCCGGTCTGAGGTCACTCTTTGTCAATGGGATCGCTAGGGGGCGCTATAGGCTCAGAGGCTCCATTTAAATATAATATTATTCTAGTTCTGTGTTCTGCTCAACATGTCCTCAAGTACTGTGTACATTTTAGGACACCCTCAGCCTCACTCCTTAAGTCAGCAGCGATAATGATTGACTCAAGGACGGGAGGCTGAGGGTATCCTAAAATGTACACCGTACTCAAGACCAGACCCCCCCACCAAGGCTGTCCATATCTTGAAGATGGATGTTGAAGATGAGGGGATTAAGGATTGTTTGCTATAGAAGGACTCTTCCTCTTTTTCATCATTTTGAGATGAGTTTGGAAGATTGAATGTCACCCTAGACTGAAGGTCGCGGCCCACTTGTGTGTGTGTAGCGAGTGAGTGCTTAACCTTGGACACAGAGAGACCAATACTAACATTGGCTAGAGTGTCAGGGGAAATAAAACACTTACTTCTCTGTGGTACTCTTGAGTGGTTAGATCTGTATGTACCTTGGGTAGTATTCTAAAAGGAATAACTAGCAATGGTATTCATTAGCAGGATCATATTATTTTTTTCTTACTAGCTTCAAAGCTGATAGCTACTTTATTGAGGAAACATGTACCTACTATGAGTGTGATATGTGGTTGTCCCGCCTAGCTATCTCTTAAGATGAATGCACTAACTGTAACATGCTGACCAAACCGGCTCCAGTCTGCATGTGCCATCATGCGTGTGTTGATTTGTACTATCCCCACCAAACGCGTTCATGACACACACGTTAAAATACCACAACAAACTGCAAACCAACTACTAATTTGGTGACAGGTAAAAACACAAATGAAACATTCATGTACGTTTAGCTAGCTTGCTGTTGCTAGCTAATTTGTCCTGGAAAATAAACATTGGGTTATTATTTTACCTAAAATGCATACAGTCCTTTTGTTTGCTGGATCTTTGTAGAATTTTGACCCTTAGAAAATCGTGTGTTCTCTACTCTGACAATTAATCCACAGATAGAAAGGGGAAACCTAGTTCATTTTTTCCCTCATTCATTCTTCTTCTGTGGGTTTGATATGGCGGTTGGCAACCAACTTCCAGCAAATGGACTCGAGTGTCACACCCTAACCATAGTTTGCTTTGTATGTTTCTATGTTTTGTTTGGTCAGGGTGTGATCTGAGTGGGCATTCTATGTTGTGTGTCTAGTTTGTCTGTTTCTGTGTTTGGCCTGATATGGTTCTCAATCAGAGGCAGGTGTTAGTCATTGTCTCTGATTGGGAACCATGTTTAGGTAGCCTGTTTTGTGGGTGATTGTCTCCTGTGTCAGTGTTTGTACCACACGGGACTGGTTTCGGGTTTTCACATTTATTGTTTTGTAGTTTGTTCATGTATAGTTTTTCTTATTAAAAAACCATGAACTTCAACCACGCTGCGTATTGGTCCGCCTCTCCTTCGATGGAAGAAGCCTGTTACATCAAGTGTGGACCTAATTCCTCTTTCAATCACCCATGTGGATATATGCTCCTAAAAACCAATGAGGAGATGGGAGAGGCGGGACTTGCAGAACATCAAGAGTCTAAAATAGATCAAAGTTCTATTTTAGTGCCTGGCAATATGGACGCTCCTTGAAGCACGCAAGCAGTTTCGATGAAATTATTAAATAATATCTGTAAATGTATTTTGCAACTGTCGTGCAAAATACAGGTGGTCTGGTGAGCATGTAAGTCTCTCTGGATAAGAGTGCCTGCTAACTAAAATGTCAAAGTAAATGTGTTTAAATGTGTATTTAAAGTCTGAGTAAAGAATATTTTCAAAAAGGTATAATTGTCATAACATCATTTATAATTGTCTTTTTTTAGTGTGAATGAATGAATGCAAAATCGACCTATCTATGGAAATTGAATATATAAATATAACATTTGAATACTGATGCATTATTAATTCATTCAAATTTCAAATAATGAAGTTCAATTTCTGAATTCAATGATTGCATCAATGATGCAAATTAAAACATATAATTAAATATCTTAATACAAATTCAAAATACAATTTCTGTTTGCATGAATATCACTGAATATGTATATTAATCCACCATAGCAGACATTTTTGGACGATTACAATAGTGAGTCAAAAGACAGCTACTCTATGTAGACTGCTCTCAGCATATGAAAGGTATGAGGATGAGAGGAAATCATTTTCTTTCAGGATGCCATCTCAGCCAAACACAAAGGAGAGAATGTCACCAATCTCTTTCAGACATCACACATGGAGCGTCAGCAAGCCTGGACGCTGCTCCACTCTGTTCTTATTACCGCTCAACATCTTCAAAAGTGACATTGTTTACCTCAACCATCTCCACAACCCACTCCACTCCCAAATAATACAAACCCTGTGACATTATCATGTGTGTATGTCCTCCCCTGTCCCTGACTTTCCGAATGGTTTCTTGGGAATTTGCTACACCCTAATTAATTGCTACTGTCGGGTTCGGCCTTTGGGTTTCTCGTCAATGGCGGGGGAGCGTCGCTAGCTAATGAGCTCCCGTGGAGAGGGTCAGATGTTAACATGGACCCTCTCGTAAAGGTTAGGGCGGGCCCCAAATGCCACCGTTCATGTGCTCAGGACTTGATGGAGGAGGACAGGGTCAGGAGTATCTCGGCGAGGGATCAGTTTGTTAGTTCATTAGCAGACTTACACTGATCCCGTACTGCCTTTCTTGCGAGCACCAGCAATGCAAATGAATTGAACATTTACATGTTCATCAATCATTTCATCCAACTTGCTTGCGAGTGTCTACATTGCCAAATTATCAAATAGCTGTATTTTACCTTGGATCTATTTGAGACGTGACACTTCGGTTTACATTGCTAACTCCACTACACACAGCAAAACTCAATGGGAAATGAACGGAAACTGGTGTGGATAGACAAAATCAAGACGTGTACGTCGGTGAAAACACACACATTTGTGCAGCAGGAATTCAATCCATTGCAGATAAGCAACACTGCACTGCGGGTTCACTACGAACATGTTCAGAGTTGTTTTGTTCATGTTATAACACTAGAACCGCCAACAATGTATTTTGAACATTGTGTGAATTTAAAATGATATTATCTGTGCCATTTATTAAAGTCATGTCTCTCTCCATACATGACATTTCCGAAATAGTCTGTTTGACACACTGACGTTAGAATTTTAATATCACAAACAAAATGTGTGTTATAAGTCATTTTAGGATAGCATGTTTTTATTATTTTTCTCTTTCACATGGACGTTTCCTGTCCAGCTGATAATGGCTAATTGAAACTAAACCTAAACTATATCGAAACTAGTTTCACAGATACAGTACCAGTCAAAAGTTTGACACACCTTCTCATTCAAGGGATGTTCTTTATTTGTACTATTTTCTACATTGTACAACTATAGTGAAGCGATCACAACTATGAAATAACACATATGGAATCATGTAGTGACCATTTCTAGTTTGTTGGTGATGTGGACACCAAGGCACTTAAAGCTCTCAACCTGCTCCACTACAGCCCCATTGATGAGAATGGGGACGTACTCGGTCCTCCTTTTCCTGTAGTCCACAGTCATCTCCTTACTCTTGGTTACGTTGAGCGATAGGTTGTTATTCTGGCACCATTTGGCCAGGTCTCTGACCTCCTCCCTATAGGCTGTCTCGTCATTGTCGGTGATCAGGCCTACCACTGTTGTGTTGTCTGAAAACTTAATGATGGTGTTGGAGTCGTGCCTGGCCATGCAGTCGTGGGTGAACAGGGAGTACAGGAGGGACCTGAGCACGCACCCCTGGGAGGCTTCAGTGTTGAGGATCAGCGTGGCAGATGTGTTGCTACCCTACCCTCACCACCTGGGGGCGGCCTGTCAGGAAGTCCAGGATCAAATTGCAGAGGGAAGTGTTTAGCCCCAGATTCCTTAGCTTAGTTATGAGCTTTGAGGGTACTATGGTGTTGAACGCTGAGCTGTAGTCATTGAATAGCATTCTCACAAGTGTTCCTTTTGTCCAGGTGGGAAAGGGCAGTGTGGAGTGCAATATAGATTCCATCATCTGTGGATCTGTTTGGGCGGTATGCAAATTGCAGTGGGTCTAGAGTTTCTGGGTTAATGGCTACGGACGTGAGTGATACGGGTCTGTAGTCATTTAGGCAGATTGTCTTTGTTTTTGGGCACAGGGACTATGGTGGTCTGCTTGAAACATGTTGGTATTACAGACTCAATCAGGGACATGTTGAAAATGTCAGTGAATACGCATGCCAGTTGGTCAACACATGCCCGGAGTACACGTCCTGGTAATCCGTCTGGCACCGCAGCCTTGTGTATGTTGACCTGTTTAAAAGTCTTACTCACATCGGCTACGGAGAGCGTGATCACACAGTCGTCCGGAACAGCTGATGCCCTCATGCATGCCTCAGTATTCCTTTCCTCGAAGCGAGCATAGAAGTGATTTAGCTTATCTGGTAGTGTCACTGGGCAGCTCGCAGCTGTGCTTCCCTTTGTAGCCTCTAATAGTTTGCAAACCCTGCCACATAAGACGAGCGCTGGAGACAATGTAGTATGATTCAATCTTAGTCCAATATTGATGCTATGCCTGCGAGATGGTTCGTCGCAGGGCATAGCAGGATTTCTTGTTAGCTTCCGAGCTAGAGTCCCGCACTTTGAAAGCAGCAGCTCTGCCCTTTAGCTCAGTGTGAATGTTGCATGTAATCTATGGCTTCTGGTTGTGGTATGTACGTACAGTCACTGTGGGGACGATGTCCTCGATGCACTTATTGATAAAGCCAGTGACTGATGTGGTGTACTCCTCAATGCCATTGGAAGAATCCCAGAACATGTTCCAGTCTGTGATAGCAACACAGTCCTGTAGTTTAGCATATGCTTCATCTGATCACGTTTTTATAGACCTAGTCACTGGTGTTTCCTGGTTTAATTGTTGCTTATAAGCAGGAATCAGGAGGATAGAGTTGTGGTCGGATTAACCAAATGGAGGGCGAGGGAGAGCTTTATACGCATCTCTGTGTGTGGAGTACAGGAGATCTAGAATTTTTTCCCCCTCTGTTTGCACATTTAATTAGTTGGATCAGTCTAAAACTTTTCACATACACAATCTAAATTGTGCCTGGGCTGGAATAATACATTATGTCATTTCTCTTGCATTATCTTTTATCAGATCTAATGTGTTATATTCCCCTACCTTAATTTCACATTTCCACAAACTTCAAAGTGTTTCCTTTCAAATGGTATCAATAATATCCATATTCTTACTTTAGGTCCGGAGCTACAGGCAGATTTGGGTATGTAATTTTAGGGGAAAATTGAAAAAAAAAGGGTCGGATCCTTAAGGACCTCTGCCAAATATTTTCAGTCTCCTGAGGTTTATTAATATTGGACATTGCGCACCAACAGTTATTGACAAATAAACACACAACCCCACCCCTCATCTTACCATCAAATCAAATCAAATCAAATTGTATTTGTCACATACACATGGTTAGCAGATGTTAATGCGAGTGTAGCGAAATGCTTGTGCTTTTAGTTCCGACAATGCAGTGATAACCAACAAGTAATCTAACTAACAATTCCAAAACTACTGTCTTATACACAGTGTAAGGGGATAAGGAATATGTACATAAGGATATATGAATGAGTGATGGTACAGAGCAGCATACAGTAGATGGTATCGAGTACAGTATATACATATGAGATGAGTGTGTAGACAAAGTAAACAAAGTGGCATAGTTAAAGTGGCTAGTGATACATGTATTACATAAGGA
Source organism: Oncorhynchus keta (assembly GCF_023373465.1). Lineage (NCBI taxonomy): Eukaryota > Metazoa > Chordata > Actinopteri > Salmoniformes > Salmonidae > Oncorhynchus > Oncorhynchus keta. The sequence continues at coordinate 54,820,711 of NC_068422.1, read as the reverse complement.
TGCAGTCGATGATGTAGAGTACAGTATATACGTATGCATATGAGATGAATAATGTAGGGTAAGTAACATTATATAAGGTAGCATTGTTTAAAGTGGCTAGTGATATATTTACATCATTTCCCATCAATTCCCATTATTAAAGTGGCTGGAGTTGGGTCAGTGTCAATGACAGTGTGTTGGCAGCAGCCACTCAATGTTAGTGGTGGCTGTTTAACAGTCTGATGACCTTGAGATAGAAGCTGTTTTTCAGTCTCTCGGTCCCAGCTTTGATGCACCTGTACTGACCTCGCCTTCTGGATGATAGCGGGGTGAACAGGCAGTGGTTTGGGTGGTTGATGTCCTTGATGATCTTTATGGCCTTCCTGTAACATCGGGTGGTGTAGGTGTCCTGGAGGGCAGGTAGTTTGCCCCCGGTGATGCGTTGTGCAGTCCTCACTACCCTCTGGAGAGCCTTACGGTTGAGGGCGGAGCAGTTGCCGTACCAGGCGGTGATACAGCCCGCCAGGATGCTCTCGATTTTGCATCTGTAGAAGTTTGTGAGTGCTTTTGGTGACAAGCCGAATTTCTTCAGCCTCCTGAGGTTGAAGAGGCGCTGCTGCGCCTTCTTCACGACGCTGTCAGTGTGAGTGGACCAATTCAGTTTGTCTGTGATGTGTATGCCGAGGAACTTAAAACTAGCTACCCTCTCCACTACTGTTCCATCGATGTGGATAGGGGGTGTTCCCTCTGCTGCTTCCTGAAGTCCACAATCATCTCCTTAGTTTTGTTGACGTTGAGTGTGAGGTTATTTTCCTGACACCACACTCCGAGGGCCCTCACCTCCTCCCTGTAGGCCGTCTCGTCGTTGTTGGTAATCAAGCCTACCACTGTTGTGTCGTCCGCAAACTTGATGATTGAGTTGGAGGCGTGCGTGGCCACGCAGTCGTGGGTGAACAGGGAGTACAGGGAGTACAGGAGAGGGCTCAGAACGCACCCTTGTGGGGCCCCGTGTTGAGGATCAGCGGGGAGGAGATGTTGTTGCCTACCCTCACCACCTGGGGGCGGCCCGTCAGGAAGTCCAGTACCCAGTTGCACAGGGCGGGGTCGAGACCCAGGGTCTCGAGCTTGATGACGAGCTTGGAGGGTACTATGGTGTTGAATGCCGAGCTGTAGTCGATGAACAGCATTCTCACATAGGTATTCCTCTTGTCCAGGTGGGTTAGGGCAGTGTGCAGTGTGGTTGAGATTGCATCGTCTGTAGACCTATTTGGGCGGTAAGCAAATTGGAGTGGGTCTAGGGTGTCAGGTCGGGTGGAGGTGATATGGTCCTTGACTAGTCTCTCAAAGCACTTCATGATGACGGAAGTGAGTGCTACGGGCGGTAGTCGTTTAGCTCAGTTACCTTAGCTTTCTTGGGAACAGGAACAATGGTGGCCCTCTTGAAGCATGTGGGAACAGCAGACTGGTATAGGGATTGATTGAATATGTCCGTAAACACACCGGCCAGCTGGTCTGCGCATTCTCTGAGGGTGCGGCTGGGGATGCCGTCTGGGCCTGCAGCCTTGCGAGGGTTAACACGTTTAAATGTCTTACTCACCTCGGCTGCAGTGAAGGAGAGACCGCATGTTTTCGTTGCAGGCCGTGTCAGTGGCACTGTATTGTCCTCAAAGCGGGCAAAAAGTTATTTAGTCTGCCTGGGAGCAAGACATCCTGGTCCGTGACTGGGATGGGTTTCTTCTTGTAGTCCGTGATTGACTGTAGACCCTGCCACATGCCTCTTGTGTCTGAGCCATTGAATTGAGATTCCACTTTGTCTCTGTACTGACGCCTAGCTTGTTTAATAGCCTTGCGGAGGGAATAGCTGCATTGTTTATATTCGGACATGTTACCAGACACCTTGCCCTGATTAAAAGCAGTGGTTCGCGCTTTCAATTTCACACGAATGCTGCCATCAATCCACGGTTTCTGGTTTGGGAATGTTTTTATCGTTGCTATGGGAATGACATCTTCGACGCACGTTCAGCGTATTCGTCAATATTTCCATCTGACGCAATACGAAACATGTCCCAGTCCACGTGATGGAAGCAGTCTTGGAGTGTAGAGTCAGCTTGGTCTGACCAGCGTTGGACAGACCTCAGCGTGGGAGCCTTTGTTTTAATTTCTGCCTGTAGGCAGGGATCAGCAAAATGGAGTCATGGTCAGCTTTCCCGAAAGGGGGCGGGGCAGGGCCTTATATGCGTCGCGGAAGTTAGAGTAACAATGATCCAAGGTTTTACCACCCCTGGTTGCGCAATCGATATGCTGATAAAATTTAGGGAGTCTTGTTTTCAGATTAGCTTTGTTAAAATCCCCAGCTACAATGAATGCAGCCTCCGGATAAATGGTTTCCAGTTTGCAAAGAGTTAAATAAAGTTCGTTCAGAGCCATCGATGTGTCTGCTTGGGGGGATATATACGGCTGTGATTATAATCGAAGAGAATTCTCTTGGAAGATAATGCGGTCTACATTTGATTGTGAGGAATTCTAAATCAGGTGAACAGACATAGCTGCTCTGTCCTGCCGATGCATGGAGACGACAGCCAGCTCTATATTATCCATGTTGCCATTTAGCCACGTCTCGGTGAAACACAAGATATTACAGTTGTTAATGTCCCATTGGTAGGATAGTCTTAATCGTTGAACGCCCAGTTGGTTTTCCAATGATTGCACGTTGGCCAATAATACAGAGTTTTGTGGATGTTTACCTACTCGTCTGTGAATTCTTACAGGCAACCCGCCCTCATACTTTTTCTCAGTCTTTTCTTCAAGCAGATGATGGGATCTGGGCCTTGTCTCGACAAAGCAGTATATCCTGGACTCAGGACTTTGTTAATTTTGAGGTGAGTAATCGCTGTTCTGATGTCCAGAAGCAATGAAAATAGCTTCGGGACATAAGAGACGATAGCAGCAACATTATGTACAAAATTAGTGACAAAGAATGCGAATAAACAAACAAAATAGCACAGTTGGGTTGGAGCCCATAAAACGTTAGCCACCCCCTCTGGCGCCATTATCAACAGTTTTCCCTTTCAAAACGATCCGATACAGATCTAGATACATGGCCTCCGATACGATACAGGAACAATAATTTTTGTTTCAAACGATTCGGTGCGATTCGGTACGATTAGAGAACGAATCGATGCAATTCGTTTCGATGAGAATGTACTAACATTTTTTATAAACGCATATATTTTCCATTCTAAATTAAAATCTGCTACTGATGGATCTCATGAGCTGAGCCTCTCTGAGCAGTGTAAATTATGTATATATCTATGGTGTATGTAGGCACCCAAGTTGAGCCATGAGGGAAATTAGGCTTCTACCACCCTACTATCAGTTAGGGGGGTGCAATATTTGCTTTTTGTTCCTCCCAACTCCCCCACACTTTTGATCTGAAATCACTATCACACACTAATTAATTGTGCTAGAGCTGGTAATGTATCAATATTTATCCCCCAAAATTATATATAGCACAACTTTGGATTTATCCCCATCTCATAATCGAATGTTTTAGACCAGTGGTCACCAACCTTTTCTGAGTCAAGCAAGCTGAGATCTACTGCACAGATTTTTTTTACATTCATTTTACACAAACAGTTTTGTAGGAATGAGGTTTGTGCAGTAGGCCTAATACATTATCACAGCATATTGGCTATATGACTGGCCTGCAAATATTGTTAATCAGACCATATTATATTTCAAAACTCGAGGTTTGATAACAAAATAGATCAGTTGGTTTAGCACCTGTGAGGCAAAGTGGAGCATGAATGAAATAATGAAATATTTCTTAATATTAAAATTGTCGTGACGACCTGCTAATAATAATAATAAAACTCAGGGCTATCGATACTTGGCTACTCATTCATTGCAGCTGCAGCCCAAGCGGAAGTACGGAGAAGTGCGTTTTGTAATAGAAGGCCAGAAGGCCAGGATCCTGGAATCACCTCTTCACTGTTGACGTTGAGACTGGTGTTTTGCGGGTACTATTTAATGAAGCTGCCAGTTGAGGACTTGTGGGGCATCTGTTTCTCAAACTAGACACTCTAATGTACTTGTCCTCTTGCTCAGCTGTGCACCGGGGCTTCCCACCCCTCTTTCTATTCTGTTTAGAGCCAGTTTGCTCTGTTCTGTGAAGGGAGTATTACACAGCGTCTTGGCAATGTCTCACATGGAATAGCCTTAATTTCTTAGAACAAGAATAGACTGATGAGTTTCAGAGAAAGTTCTTTGTTTCTGGCCATTTTGAGCCTGTAATCGAACCCACAAATGCTGATGCTCCATATACTCAACTAGTCCAAAGAAGGCCTGTTTTATTGCTTCTTTAATCAATTCTACAGTTTTCAGCGGTGCAAACATATTTGCAAAATGGTTTTCTAATGATCAATTAGACTTTTAAAATGACTAACTTGGATTAGCTAACACAACGTGCCACTCGAGCACAGGAGTGATGGTTGCTGATAATGGGTCTCTGTACGCATATGTAGATATAAAAATAAGCTGTGTCCAGCTACAATAGTCATTTACAATATTAACAATGTCTACACTGTATTTCTGGTCAATTTGATGTGATTCTAAAATCGACAAAAAATGTACTTTTCTTTAAAAAACAAGGACATTTCTGAGTGACCCCAAACTTTTGAATAGTAGTGTATACAGTGCCTTGCGAAAGTATTCGGCCCCCTTGAACTTTGCGACCTTTTGCCACATTTCAGGCTTCAAACATAAAGATATAAAACTGTATTTTTTTGTGAAGAATCAACAACAAGTGGGACACAATCATGAAGTGGAACGACATTTATTGGATATTTCAAACTTTTATAATAAATCAAAAACTGAAAAATTGGGCGTGCAAAATTATTCAGCCCCTTTACTTTCAGTGCAGCAAACTCTCTCCAGAAGTTCAGTGAGGATCTCTGAATGATCCAATGTTGACCTAAATGACTAATGATGATAAATACAATCCACCTGTGTGTAATCAAGTCTCCGTATAAATGCACCTGCACTGTGATAGTCTCAGAGGTCCGTTAAAAGCGCAGAGAACATCATGAAGAACAAGGAACACACCAGGCAGGTCCGAGATACTGTTGTAAAGAAGTTTAAAGCCGGATTTGGATACAAAAAGATTTCCCAAGCTTTAAACATCCCAAGGAGCACTGTGCAAGCGATAATATTGAAATGGAAGGAGTATCAGACCACTGCAAATCTACCAAGACTTGGCCGTCCCTCTAAACTTTCAGCTCATAAAAGGAGAAGACTGATCAGAGATGCAGCCAAGAGGCCCATGATCACTCTGGATGAACTGCAAAGATCTACAGCTGAGGTGGGAGACTCTGTCCATAGGACAACAATCAGTCGTATATTGCACAAATCTGGCCTTTATGGAAGAGTGGCAAGAAGAAAGCCATTTCTTAAAGATATCCATAAAAAGTGTTGTTTAAAGTTTGCCACAAGCCACCTGGGAGACACACCAAACATGTGGAAGAAGGTGCTCTGGTCAGATGAAACCAAAATTGAACTTTTTGGCAACAATGCAAAACGTTATGTTTGGCGTAAAAGCAACACAGCTCATCACCCTGAACACACCATCCCCACTGTCAAACATGGTGGTGGCAGCATCATGGTTTGGGCCTGCTTTTCTTCAGCAGGGACAGGGAAGATGGTTAAAATTGATGGGAAGATGGATGGAGCCAAATACAGGACCATTCTGGAAGAATGATGGAGTCTGCAAAAGACCTGAGACTGGGACGGAGATTTGTCTTCCAACAAGACAATGATCCAAAACATAAAGCAAAATCTACAATGGAATGGTTCAAAAATAAACATATCCAGGTGTTACAATGGCCAAGTCAAAGTCCAGACCTGAATCCAATCGAGAATCTGTGGAAAGAACTGAAAACTGCTGTTCTCAAATGCTCTCCTTCCAACCTCACTGAGCTCGAGCTGTTTTGCAAGGAGGAATGGGAAAACATTTCAGTCTCTCGATGTGCAAAACTGATAGAGACATACCCCAAGCGACTTACAGCTGTAATCGCAGCAAAAGGTGGCGCTACAAAGTATTAACTTAAGGGGGCTGAATAATTTTGCACGCCCCAATTTTTCAGTTTTTGATTTGTTAAAAAAGTTTGAAATATCCAATAAATGTCGTTCCACTTCACGATTGTGTCCCACTTGTTGTTGATTCTTCACAAAAAATACAGTTTTATATCTTTATGTTTGAAGCCTGAAATGTGGCAAAAGGTCGCAAAGTTCAAGGGGGCCGAATACTTTCGCAAGGCACTGTATATGGATTGTTTCAAGCAAAACTATGGCCGATGGTGAGCCTGAACAATTTAAATAAAATCGAATCTAAGCCCCAATCAGCATACAGTGCATTTGGAAAGTATTCAGACCCCTCATCCTTTTCCACATTTTGTTACATTACAGCCTTATTTTAAAATTGATTAAATTGTTCCCCCCCCTCAATCTACCCCATAAAGAAAAGCAACATTTTTGCAAATGTATGAAAAAAAAATGATATTTAGATAATTATTCAGACCCTTTACTCAGTACTTTGTTGAAGTACATTTGGCAGCGATTAAACCTTCAAGGTATTTCTGTATGACTCTACAAGCATGGCATACCCGTATTTGGGGAGTTCATCCCATTCTTCTCTGCAGGTTGGATGTGGAGCGTTGCTGCACAGCTATTTTCAGGTCTCCAGAGATATTCGATGGGGTTCAAGTCCGGGCTCTGGCTGAACCACTCATGACATTAAGAGACTTGTCCCGAAGCCACTCCTGCATTGTCTTGGCTGTGTGTTGTCATGACTTTCCCTCCTGGGTGAGGATCAAAGAGAGCCCCCCACAACCTCTCTCCCACCAGAGAGGAAGGGGGGGAAGTGGGCTGGTCTTATCACTTTTAATGACCGGTTGTAAACTCTCTCTCTCTGGACCTGCAGTATTGAAAAAAGGACTCTGATGTGCGTAGAGAGAATCTGGCGCCAAAACTCCAAAATCCAGAAGTGGATAAAGAAACAATATTCCAAACATAAAGATTGTGGAAATGGTCGGAAGGGATCTAATCAATAATCATGTCATATCATTTAGCATTTTGGGACGTCATTACGTATGGTATAACAAGATAACTATCTTTGAGAGCTTTCAAAATGTAGATATCAGATTTACATCTAAATGTTGTAAAACTTAAATATGAAACTATTTGTGAGAAGATGAAATGTGCTTTTAGATTTTAGAATTGTTTTCATATAAACTTTTCCCAAGTCAGTAACCATGCCCACGTAAGCACAGACATTGTGGCAATGTGATGGAACGACCCCTCTAAGGCGAGTGCATAAAACGACTGCTAACGGCTGCTAACGAATTTTACATTAGAACAGAAAACATGGAGCGGTGGATACACATTGAAATGGTTTAAAACTACTAGACCAGAAAACAGTAAGACTCAAACTTTCGAGTGAAGAAGATAAAGACTACATCAGAACATTCAGTCTGCAGCTTAAGGCTTGGTGTTCTTAAGGCTAGGCGTCCTGCTAGCGGGACATCTGTCGACAACATCTGATGAATATGGAGGACATCTGATGAATTCAAATAAATAATAGAATATTGAACATTTATCGGTTCAAAGCTTAAATTTTTGTTAATCTAACTGCATTGTCCGATTTACAATAAGTTTCACAGTGAAAGCATACCATGCGGCGCCCCACATCAACATGTGGCGCCATCAACTTAAGTAATTAAGTAAATCAACTTAACTTCTTGGATATAGGGGGCGCTCTTTTGATTTATGGATAAAAAAACGTTCCCGTTTTAAACAAGATATTTTGTCACGAAAAGATGCTTGACTATGCATATAATTGACAGCTTTGGAAAGATAACACTCTGACGTTTCTAAAACTGCAAAGATATTGTCTGTGAGTGCCACAGAACTAATGCTACAGGCGAAACCAAGATTAAATTTCATACAGGAAGTGCCCCAGATTTTGAATGTGCTGTGTTCCAATGTCTCCTTATATGGCTGTGTATGGGTCACGAATGAGCTTAGACTTTCTGTCGTTTCCCCAAGGTGTCGACAACAATGTGACGTATTTGTAGGCAAATCATTGGAAGATTGACCTTAAGAGACTACATCTACCAGGTGGCCGCTTGGTGTCCTCCGTTGCAATTATTGCTTAATCTCCAGCTGCGTGTATTTTTCGTTTGCTTCGAGGAGAAACACAGCTGCCACGAATGATTTATCATCGAATAGATATGTGAAAAACACCTTGAGGATTGATTCTAAACAATGTTTGCCATGTTTCTGTCGATATTATGGAGTTAATTTGGTAAAAAGTTTGGTGTTGTAGAGGCTGCATTTTTTTCTTTTTTTCTTAGCCAAACGTGATGAACAAAACGGAGCGATTTCTCCTACACAAGTAATCTTTTTGGAAAAACTGAACATTTGCTATCTAACTGAGTCTCCTCATTGAAAACATCCGAATTTCTTCAAAGGTAAATTATTTTATTTGAATGCGTTTCTTGTTTTTGTGAAAATGTTGCCTGCTGAATGCTAGGCTTAATGCTATGCTAGCTATCAATACTCTTACACAAATGCTTGTGTAGCTATGGTTGAAAAGCATATTTTGAAAATCTGAGATGACAGTGTTGTTAACAAAAGGCTAAGCTTGTGAGTGAATATATTTGTTTAATTTCATTTGCGATTTTCATTAATGGTTAACGTTGCGTTATGGTAATGAGCTTGAGGCTATAATTATGCTCCCGGATACAGGATTGCTCAAGGCTAGAGGTTAAGTAATCCACTCGTTCAACATGCAGACAAAGGAATCCAAAAATCTACTGCTAAACTTTGTTCAAACATTTCAACCTATGTTTCTATTTAATCCTCAGGTCCCTTAAAATGTAAATAAACTATAATATTTCATACGGAAAGAAGTATGTTCAGTAGATAAGTAAAATTAGCAAGTACGTGTCCTCTTCCTTGCGTGCCCACAAACTGATTTTCCGCTGTGACTCTTCGTACCAAAACTCCAAATTCTTCCTCGTTTTGGAAGAAACAAGCCTGAAACATTGAACAAAGACTGTTGACATCTAGTGGAAGCTATAGGATTTGCATTCTGGGAGCTGGATTTGCACAGGACCCATAGCTTTCCATTTTTAAGACCCTTGGACCTAAAAGAAAATGATCCTGTTGGTTTTTCTTTGGATATTCTCCTACCATATTAATTGTGTTACAGTCTCATACATTATTTTAACATTTCTACAAACTTCAAAGTGTTTTCTATCCAATGCTACCAATTATATGCAAGTCCTGAGTAACAGGCAGTTTACTTTGGGCACGTCAGACAGGCGGAAATTCTGATAAAAGGACACTAGCCTGAAGAAGTTTGAAGTACTTTAGTCTAGTAAACTCAACCAAAGACAACCAACCGCGTGTGTACCTCTGATGTATCCAGTCGAACGAGCACTCAGAGACAAAGAAGCCTACTACAACAGAGGATATTGTGACCTCTTGTGGACAACCAGAGACTTACACAACCAGAGACTTTCGGGTCAATCTACTCGAATAAGCACTACCAGTCAAAAGTTTAATAACACCTACTCATTCAAATGTTTTTCTTTATTTTTACTATTTTCTACAGTAAAATACATGAACAAAACTATGAAATAACACACATGGAATCATGTAGTAACCAAAAAAGTTTGGTGAAATTGCAGAGCGCGAAATTCAAAATACAAAATTCGTAATATAAAAAATTCATGAAAATACAATTGTTATACATCCGTTAAAAGCTTAACTTCTTGTTAATCCAGCCGCTTTGTCAGATTTCAAAAAGGCTTTACGGTGAAAGCATACCATGCGATTACCTGAAGACAGCGCCCCGCATACAAAAGCAGTAAAATCTTTTCCAAGCAAGCAGAAAAATAGCGTCAGAAATAGCGATAAAATAAATCACTTACCTTTGAAGATATTCCTCTGTGTGCAATCCAAAGGGACCCAGCTACATCAAAAACTGTCATTTTGTTCGATAAAGTCCTTCCTTATATCCCCATAAATTCAGTTTCGTTTGCGCGCTTGACTCAGTAATCCACCCGTTTCCCTCGTTCAAAATGCATACAAATGAATCCCAAAGGTTACCAATAAACTTTGTCCAAACAAGTCAAAAAACGTTTCTAATCAATCATCAGGTACCCTAATATGTACATAAATTATAAAATGTAAGATGGAGAATAGTATGTTCATTACCGGAGATAAACAACCAAGTGCGCCCTCATCCATCCAAAATTTGGAGCCACTTAGAAATACTAAGAATTCTAGCATTTAAAAAAAAAACAAGCCTGAAACTCTTTCTAAAGACTGTTGACATCTACTGGAAGCCCCAGGAACTGCAATCTGGGAGGTATTCCATTGACTTCCCCATAGGCAGGCATTTTATTAAATGGTGTCACCTCCAAAAATAAATTACCGAATGGATTCTCCTCCGGTTTTTGCCTGCTATATCAGTTCTGTAATGATCACAGACATTATTTTAACCTTTACGGCTAGGGGTTCCGCTAGCAGAACATTTCGACAACATCCAGTGAAATTTCAGAGCGCCAAATATTTAACTTTCATACAATCGCAAGTGCAATCCACCAAAATACAGCTTAAGTTCTTGTTAAAACCTGTTTGGGGTAGGGGGCAGCATTTTCACTTTTGGATAAATAGCGTGCCCAAACTGAACTGCCTCCTACTCTGTCCCAGATCCTAATATATGCATATTATTATTAGTATTGGATAGATCACACTCTGAAGTTTCTAAAACTGTTTGAATCATGTCTGTAAGTATAACATAATTTATTTAGCAGGCGAAACCCCGAGGACAAACCATTCACATCTTTTCAATAACTTTTCATGGGGAATCCAGAATTCTAATCGACTTTCCTGCAGTTCCTACCGCTTCCACTGGATGTCACCAGTTTGTAAAAATTGGTTGAGATTTTTCCTTTGTGTAATGAAGATGTACCATAGCTCAGAATGAACGTCACTTCATGTGTACCTTTTGATAGAGGCGCGTAACCAGAAAAGTAGCGTCAGTTTGTTTTGCTCCTGTATTGAACACAGATGATCCCGTCATCAATTTGATCAATTATATCCGTTCAGAAATACCTAAAGTTGTATTACAAATGTTTTGTCAAAGTTTACAGGTAAGTTTACAGGTAACTTTTGAGATATTTTGTAGCGACGTTGCATTAGTTGGAAGAGGTGTTTTACTGGATCAAATGCCCCAAATACATTTACATTTTGGATATATATTGACGGAATTAATTGAACAAAAGGACCATTTGTGATGTGTATGGGACATATAGCAGTGCCAACAAAAGAAGCTCGTCAAAGGTAAGGCATGATTTATATTTTTTTCTGCATTTTGTGTCGCGCCTGCAGAGTTGAAATATGCTTCTCTCATTGCTTACTGTTGTGCTATCAATAGATAATAGCATCTTATGCTTTCGCCGAAAAGCCTTTTTGAAATATGACATGTTGGCTGGATTCACAACGAGTGTAGCTTTAATTTGCTATCTTGCATGTGTAATATAATGAAAGTTGTATGTATTTGAATTTGGCGCTCTGCATTTTCCCTGGCTATTGGCCATATGCACGCAAGTGTCCCGCCTACCCAAGAGAGGGTAATCTAGCCACCGTGTCAGATTTCAAAAAGGCTTTCCAGCAAAAGCAAACCAAACTATTATCTGAGGACAGCACCCTGTCAAACAAACACATGACAATCATAAATCAACCCGCCAGGCGCGACACAAAACTCAGAGATAACTATATAATTCATGCCTTACCTTTGACGATCTTCTTCTGTTGGCACTCCAATATGTCCCATAAACATCATAAATGGTCCTTTTGTTCGATAGATTCCATCGTTATATCTCCAAAATGTCCATTTATTTGGGGCGTTTCATTCAGAAAAACATTGGTTCCAACTCGCGCAACATGACTCTTGACAAGAGAGAGTTTGGGAGAAAGGCTGCCCTGAGAATACAGACATAATTTAAACGGTTTTAGAAACTTTAGAGTGTTTTCTATTCAGTAATAATTATTATATGCATATATTAGCAATTTTGGGAAAAAATATTTTCAGTTTACTATGGGCACGCACTTCCTCCAAAGGGGGCAGTATATTGAGGCCTAGTCTTAAGAGGTTAATAAGGTTTTGTTCACATCGGCTACCAAAAGCGTTATCACACAATCATCCAGAACAGCTGGTGCTCTCGTGCATGCTTCGGTGTTGCTTTCCCTTCGAAGTGAGCATAAAAGGCATTTAGCTCGTCTGGTTGCTCGCGTCTGGGTTTCCCTTTGTAGTCCTTATTAGTTTTTAAGCCCTGCCATATCAGAAGAGCGTCAGAGCCAGTGTAGTAGGACTCAATCTTAATTCTGTACTGATGCTTTGCTTGTTTGATGGTTCGTCTGAGGGCATAGCGGGATTTATTATAAGAGTCCGGATTAGTGTCCCGCTCCTTGAGATCTAGCATTTATCTCGATGCGGATGGTGCCTGTAATCCATGGCTTCTGGTTTGTAAAGGTTTTCCTCCTCTTCGTCTGAAGAGGAGAGGCGAGAAGGATCGGAGGACCAATATGCAGCATGGTAAATGTCCATATCATTTTTTAATAACAAAAACACTGAACACTATGAATTACAAAAACAATTACATTTACATTTACATTTAAGTCATTTAGCAGACGCTCTTATCCAGAGCGACTTACAAATTGGTGCATTCACCTATGACATCCAGTGGAACAGCCACTTTACAATAGTGCATCTAAATCTTTTAGGGGGGTGAGAAGGATTACTTATCCTATCCTAGGTATTCCTTAAAGAGGTGGGGTTTCAGGTGTCTCCGGAAGGTGGTGATTGACTCTGCTGTCCTGGCGTCGTGAGGGTGTTTGTTCCACCATTGGGGGGCCAGAGCAGCGAACAGTTTTGACTGGGCTGAGCGGGAACTGTACTTCCTCAGTGGTAGGGAGGCGAGCAGGCCAGAGGTGGATGAACGCAGTGCCCTTGTTTGGGTGTAGGGCCTGATCAGAGCCTGGAGGTACTGAGGTGCCGTTCCCCTCACAGCTCCGTAGGCAAGCACCATGGTCTTGTAGCGGATGCGAGCTTCAACTGGAAGCCAGTGGAGAGAGCGGAGGAGCGGGGTGACGTGAGAGAACTTGGGAAGGTTGAACACCAGACGGGCTGCGGCGTTCTGGATGAGTTGTAGGGGTTCAATGGCACAGGCAGGGAGCCCAGCCAACAGCGAGTTGCAGTAATCCAGACGGGAGATGACAAGTGCCTGGATTAGGACCTGCGCCGCTTCCTGTGTGAGGCAGGGTCGTACTCTGCGGATGTTGTAGAGCATGAACCTACAGGAACGGGCCACCGCCTTGATGTTAGTTGAGAACGACAGGGTGTTGTCCAGGATCACGCCAAGGTTCTTAGCGCTCTGGGAGGAGGACACAATGGAGTTGTCAACCGTGATGGCGAGATCATGGAACGGGCAGTCCTTCCCGGGAGGAAGAGCAGCTCCGTCTTGCCGAGGTTCAGCTTGAGGTGGTGATCCGTCATCCACACTGATATGTCTGCCAGACATGCAGAGATGCGATTCGCCACCTGGTCATCAGAAGGGGAAAGGAGAAGATTAATTGTGTGTCGTCTGCATAGCAATGATAGGAGAGACCATGTGAGGTTATGACAGAGCCAAGTGACTTGGTGTATAGCGAGAATAGGAGAGGGCCTAGAACAGAGCCCTGGGGGACACCAGTGGTGAGAGCGCGTGGTGAGGAGACAGATTCTCGCCACGCCACCTGGTAGGAGCGACCTGTCAGGTAGGACGCAATCCAAGCGTGGGCCGCGCCGGAGATGCCCAACTCAGAGAGGGTTGAGAGGAGGATCTGATGGTTCACAGTATCGAAGGCAGCCGATAGGTCTAGAAGGATGAGAGCAGAGGAGAGAGAGTTAGCTTTAGCAGTGCGGAGTGCCTCCGTGATGCAGAGAAGAGCAGTCTCAGTTGAATGACTAGTCTTGAAACCTGACTGATTTGGATCAAGAAGGTCATTCTGAGAGAGATAGCGTTAGAGCTGGCCAAGGACGGCACGTTCAAGAGTTTTGGAGAGAAAAGAAAGAAGGGATACTGGTCTGTAGTTGTTGACATCGGAGGGATCGAGTGTAGGTTTTTTCAGAAGGGGTGCAACTCTCGCTCTCTTGAGGACGGATGGGACGTAGCCAGCGGTCAGGGATGAGTTGATGAGCGAGGTGAGGTAAGGGAGAAGGTCTCCGGAAATGGTCTGGAGAAGAGAGGAGGGGATAGGGTCAAGCGGGCAGGTTGTTGGGCGGCCGGCCGTCACAAGACGCGAGATTTCATCTGGAGAGAGAGGGGAGAAAGAGGTCAGAGCATAGGGTAGGGCAGTGTGAGCAGAACCAGCGGTGTCGTTTGACTTAGCAAACGAGGATCGGATGTCATCGACCTTCTTTTCAAAATGGTTGACGAAGTCATCTGCAGAGAGGGAGGAGGGGGGGGGGGGAGGATTCAGGAGGGAGGAGAAGGTGGCAAAGAGCTTCCTAGGGTTAGAGGCAGATGCTTGGAATTTAGAATGGTAGAAAGTGGCTTTAGCAGCAGAGACAGAGGAGGAAAATGTAGAGAGGAGGGAGTGAAAGGATGCCAGGTCCGCAGGGAGGCGAGTTTTCCTCCATTTCCGCTCGGCTGCCCGGAGCCCTGTTCTGTGAGCTCGCAATGAGTCGTCGAGCCACTGAGCGGGAGGGGAGGACCGAGCCGGCCTGGAAGATAGGGGACATAGAGAGTCAAAGGATGCAGAAAGGGAGGAGAGGAGGGTTGAGGAGGCAGAATCAGGAGATAGATTGGAGAAGGTTTGAGCAGAGGGAAGAGATGATAGGATGGAAGAGGAGAGAGTAGCGGGGGAGAGAGAGCGAAGGTTGGGACGGCGCGATACCATCCGAGTAGGGGCAGTGTGGGAAGTGTTGGATGAGAGCGAGAGGGAAAAGGATACAAGGTAGTGGTCGGAGACTTGGAGGGGAGTTGCAATGGGGTTAGTGGAAGAACAGCATCTAGTAAAGATGAGGTCGAGCGTATTGCCTGCCTTGTGAGTCGGGGGGGAAGGTGAGAGGGTGAGGTCAAAAGAGGAGAGGAGTGGAAAGAAGGAGGCAGAGAGGAATGAGTCAAAGGTAGACGTGGGGAGGTTAAAGTCGCCCAGAACTGTGAGAGGTGAGCCGTCCTCAGGAAAGGAGCTTATCAAGGCATCAAGCTCATTGATGAACTCTCCGAGGGAACCTGGAGGGCGATAAATGATAAGGATGTTAAGCTTGAAAGGGCTGGTAACTGTGACAGCATGGAATTCAAACAAATACGTGAAATAACAAAACCGAAACAGTACCGTGTGTTGAAAAACACAGACAACAGAAACAAACACCCACAAACAAACAGTGAAACCCAGGCTACCTAAGTATGATTCTCAATCAGAGACAACTAATGACACCTGCCTCTGATTGAGAACCATACTAGGCCGAAATATAGAAATACCCAAAATCATAGAAAAACAAACATAGACTGCCCCCCCCAACTCACGCCCTGACCATACTAAATAACGACAAAACAAAGGAAATAAAGGTCAGAACGTGACATGGTTGGTATATGTACGTAAAGTCACTGTGGAGACAACGTCGTCAATGCACATATTGATGAAGCCGATGACTGTGGTGTACTCCTCAATGCCATTGGATGAATCCTGTAACATACACCAATCTGTGCTAGCAAAAACAGTCCTGTAGTGTAGCATCCGTGTCATTTGACCACTTCCGTATTGAGCGAGAGTTGATGGAATTTATAGGCTTAAATGAATGACTAGAATATTCCACACTGAAGCCATATAATCGTATGAAATTGATTAGAATCATGAGATTATTCTAATGATGTGTGTGGTTTTAGCCTGTAGAATTATACATCCGTGAGTGTAGTTTTTAGTCAGAACTAGGGTATGACAATATATCTGTACCATAGGTCTATAATAGTATCTTAAACACAGACTGTCTGAGCAAAATTCGGTGCGGACCTGACTAGAGATTTGGGAAAGGTCAGGGAGTCCGTCTCAAGGTCCCAAGGTCTCCCTAATCTTTGTTGGCTGGGTAGTGGGACAGTATGTGTGCAGGATATCTACTGTTTGTGTCGACGTACACTGTATGTGCGCAGCTATATGGATGTCTTTGTATTCTTGACTTTAGAATGTTCTCTGAATAAACTAACCTTCTGCATAAGCTGAGTATTTGACTAATTATTATTAAACCCATGGTATTACAAACCTTGGGGATTGGTCAGAGCTATTGATTGTTAGTTATTATCACTGGGATAGAAAATTCTCGTGACAGCGAGTTACTGGTACTTCCAGTTTTTTCTTGGAAATTTCCCAATAGCTCTATGTTGTCCCTATAGTCATTCAGCCGCGTCTCGGGGAAGCATAAGATGTTACAGTTTTTAATGTCCTGTTGGTAGGATAATCTTAATCGTAGGTCTTCAATTTTATTTTCCAATGATTACATGTTAGCAAGAAGGATGGAAGGCAGTGGGAGTTTACTCGCTCACCTCCGGATTCTCAGAAGGATTCTCTGCTCCCCCTTTTCCTGCATATTTTCTTCATGCAAAAGGCATGGATCTGAGCCTGTTCCAGTGAAAGCAGGATATCCTTCTCATCGGACTTGTTAAAGGAAAAAGTGTATTCTAGTCCGCGTTGAGTAATCGCTGTTCTGATGTCCAGAAGTTATTTTCAGTCTTAAGAGACGGTAGCAGCAACATTATGAACACAATAAGTAAAAAATATGTAACGCAAAAAAATAACAAAATACCACAATTGGTTGGGAGAATGTAAAACTTCAGCCATGTTCTTCGGCACTGTTCTGTTTGGTGTGTATACTGTATGTGTGAAGTAACATGTTAGTAAGAGTAGCATGTTACACCCCCGCCAAAAGGATACAGAAACAAATACATGACTGAATAAACCCTTCTGGAGAATTAAGTTTCTTGGTACACAACTGAACAAAGACAGATCTATCCATTAAGCCGTTAGCCGCTCCTACCCTGCACTTCTCTCCCTACCACTTACAGCATTCTCTTTGCTGTTTTACACTGTGGTGTTAATTGTCTCTATCTTGTTACATTTAGTCAGTGGAAGTAAAGAAGGCCTATTGGTACACATATGGCTCAATAATTTTGCGGGAAGTGTCAACAGGGCAACACCAATGGATGGCGTCGCTGATGTGTTTGTTCACATTTTCTTTTTCCTTTCATTCTTTTTACTCTCTCACTCATATTTTCTCTTTCACAGACTCCTCACAGTCTCTCCACTGGCACAAATATACACCAGATGCATTAACGGTTGGAGCACCAGTCACACTGAGAGGAGGTCAGCGGAGCATCATATACTGCAACTGTACTGAACATATTTGTTTTTAAAGAGTCCGGGGTCATGTTTATTAAGGCATGCAACGGAAAACATTTTTCAACAGAAAAACAAAAATGAACAGTCTCTGTAGTTCCTCCCTGTTTCCGTCCAGCTTCTTCTGTTTGGCTCCCAATGAACACACCCAGGGTTTTCTATGTCTTCTAGATTGACAGGAGGAGGGTGGTTACTTTTTATAGTGTCCAGTAAAGTCTTTACTGTAGTATGGCTGGTACTTGAGTGCTATGTGAGCAGTATATGTGATTGCTTGTGAATGAGGGAGAACAAGTTTGTGTGTTTGTGTGTGAATATAGGGACACCTGTGTGCAGGGGTCATTGGGCATCAGCGAGGGTGGCTTCTTAAAGGGGTGACTTGGTTTCAATCTCTGTTCCCCACGCTCTACGCACCCCTTCTCTCCCCCCTCCCCACCTCCTTTTCTCATTAGGGATGGTCACTGGCAGCTACATCTCTTCCCTGGGCACCTGGAGTAGCTACAATCATTATCCCAATTAGAAGTGGCTTTACCTGCACTGGGGCAGGGCAGCGGGCCACAGAAACGCTATTAAATTTAGATCAGCCTTGGCTCAATGCCTGCCCATGGAACCAGTTAACTCATGCTACATCTGAGACCCCAACACCAGAATGCTGACTATGACTACTGTATGTTCAAATAAAATCACATTTTATTTGTCACATACACATGTTTAGCAGATGTTATTGCGGGTGTAGTGAAATACTTTTGTTTCTAGCCCCAACAGTGCAGTAATATCTAACAAGTAATATCCAACAATACACACAAATCTAAAGTAAAGTAATGGAATTAAGAAAAAATGAATATTTGGACAAGTAATGTCAGAGTGGCATGTGACTAGTGTTCATTTTTAAAGTGGCCAGTGATTTCAAGTCTATGTATACAGGGCAGCCTCTAATGTGCTAGTGATGGCTATTTAACAGTCTGACGGCCTTGAGACGGAAGCTGTTTTTCAGTCTCTCGGTCCCAGCTTTGATGCAACTCTACTGACCATGCCTTCTGGAAGATAGTGTGGTGAACAGGCAGTGGCTCGGGTGGTTGTTGTTATTGATCTTCTTTTTGTCCTTCCTGTGACATCGGGTGCTGTAGGTGTCCTTGAGGGCAAGTAGTTTGTCCCCGGTGATGCGTTGGGCATTCAGCCCCACCCTCGGTGCAGTTGCTGTACCAGGCTTTGATACAGCACGACAGGAAGCTTTCAATTGTGCATCTATAAAGGTGTGTGAGGGTCTTAGGTGCCAAGTCAAATGTATTCAGTCTCCTGAGGTTGAAGAGGCGCTGTTGCACCTTCTCCACCACACTGTCTGTATTGGTGGACCATTTCACATCTTCAGCGATGTGTACTCAGAGGGATTTGAAGGTTTTCACCTGCTCCACTGCGGTCCTGTCGATGTAGATAGGGGTGTGCTCACTCTGCTGTTTCCTGAAGTCCACGATCAGCTCTTTTGTTTTGTTGACGTTGGGTGAGTGGTTATTTTCCTGGCACCGCACTCTCAGAGTCTCCGCATTGTCTCCGCATTGTTGGTAATCAGGCCTACTACCGTTGTGTCGTCTGCAAACTTAATGATTAAGTTAGAGGTGTGCATGGACACACGTTCATGGGTGAACAGAGAGTACATGAGGAGGCTGAGCTTGCATCCTTGTGGGGCCCAAGTGTTGAGGATCAGCAAAGTGGAGGTGTTGTTTCCTACCTTCACCCCCTGAGTCAGGAAGTCCAGGACCCAGTTCAACAGGGTGGGTTTAAGACCCAGGGCCTCGAGCTTAATGATGAGCTTGGAGGGTACTATGGTGTTGAATGCTGAGCTATAGTCAATGAACAACATTCTTACATACTGTAGGTGTTCCTCTTGTCCAGATAAGATAGGGCAGTGTGATATGATCCTTGACTAGTCTCTCAAAGCACATCATGATGACAGAAGTGAGTGCTACTGGGCGATGGTCATTTATTTCAGTTACCTTTGCTTTCTTGTGTACGGGAACAGTGGTGGATATCTTGAAGCATTTGGGGACATGTAAATGCATATCTACTGCTTTTGTGTGTCTTTTTTAAACAGGAGCTGGGCAGTCCCATTCATAGTTGTGTTTTTATTTAGGACAGCGGAGAGAAGACAGGAAAGATCTGAGTTGTTTTTGTACAATGGCAGTGGGCTGGATTTGAACCCATGCTGGCTAGGGCAGTGATGAGCTCCACAGCAGACTTGCACAACTCAATCGCTGATTGAAAACAGGCATGGCCTGCTGAGGAGTGACGGGGTGCTCTTATCTTATCTATCAACATAGACAGTTCTAATTGCTCTAGCTTCTAGGAAGCCGCCTACCAGTTTAGCGGAGTCTTCCACGAGCACAGTCAGCGTAGTCAGCTCAGATTTCCCCATTGAGACCGTGTCTGGGTTGGTCAAAACTAAACATGGCGGCGTTCGCATGAATAAAAACCTCCTCCATTCGTGTCATTATTAAAAGAGATTGTGATAATATCTTATATAATATCTTCTAAAAATAGGACTATGTCAGGTCTTTAGTATCCTTAATGTGATGACATGCTATTTTATCAAAAAAAGATCTTGATTGAATTAAATCATGCAACAATTAACTCATTAATAACCTGGGGCACCACGGTGAAGTTTATTTAAGGAGTTCCGTCTTCCGAAATAACTCTTCGAGGTCTAAAGATGACATTTCAGTCATCAATCAGTCATTAATTATTCTTTACCTTCTATCAGTCTTCTGATTGTTGTAAAAGTCTTGGTTATCTGCACAAACCCTAGTTTCAAGAATGAATCAGCAATATACAAATTGGCTTAATTATTTATTTACTAACTAAATCATCACAGAAATACGTAACAAATAAACAATAGATATTGGTTACTAACAATGATAGAAAAGTTCTTAGTGGGCTAAGCCGATATGACGGCTTAGTAGACAAAAGGAAATGGGTGGGGACTGAGAGAGCGGGAAAGACAAAAATGATTCACTAAACAGTCTATAATTTATATACATTGAAATGTTAATCCTTTGCACATGAACAGCCGCTCATTCGAGAATAATTTCAATTTATTTATTGACGCCCGTATGTTGTCTTCTCTGTTGGAATCCTCGATCGTCCTGTAGGGTTCACCAGAGGCTCTGGTTCACTTTCTCAGAAGTCACAATGTCTTTGTGGTTGAAGGAGGTTAGACTGGATACTTCAGAGTACCATTCGGAAATGTTCTCATAGATAGAGGTTTCGGCAGTTGTCGGTAATCTCGTTCTGGATTTATGTAATTTGTAGCTGCAGACTAGTAATTATACGTCTAAGATTTGCTCTTATTCTGTAGTGATCAATAGTCTCAGAGTTTAACCATTTGCAAACTTAGTTAAAACAGTGGTTTGTGTGGTCTTAACCATTCAAGATCTGGCTTACTGTCGTCTCTTTGGCATGAGATGTACATTTCGTCACGGATGGTTTTATACATTTCAGTAGAAAAGGGCGGTCCATGATGCCGATGTAATGTCTATGCTCTCGTGGGTGTGGTTAATGACTTGGTTAACTTTATACGAAAACCCATATTTTCTCATTTAGAAGGTTAACATCACATTACATCTTTTCACAAATAGTTTCATGTTTAACCTTTTTGGGATAGGGGGCAGCATTTTCACTCCTACTCTGTCCCAGATGCTAATATATGCATATTATTAGTAGTATTTCTTTGGACATTATGAAGACTATTTGGAATTTCCATCTGCGTTGTCTTGACCGCTCTTTCATGTGGATTTCTGAACATAACGCGACAAACAAATGTCGGTATTTGGGTATAATTTTTTTTTATGGAAAAAAAGGAACATTTGTTGTGTAACTGGGAGTCTTGTGAGTGAAAACATCCGAAGATCATCAAAGGTAAAAGGTTAATTTGATTGCTTTTCTGATTTTTGTGACCAAGCTTCCTGATGCTAAGTGTATATAATGCTATGCTAGACTATCGATAAACTTACATAAATGCTTGGATTGCTTTCGCTGTAAAGCATCATTTCAAAATCTGAGACGACAGGTGGATTAACAAAAGGCTAAACTGTGTTTTGCAATATTGCACTTGTGATTTCATGAATATTCATATTTTTTAGTAGTATTATTTGTATTATTATTCAGCGGTTGCTGACGAAAAAGATCCCGCGATAGGGATGGGCGTCATTAAGACATGGATCGTAAGTGTGACATTCAGGGGTGAATGGTGTGATAGAAAATGACATTTACCCGATTTGTTTGATATTACAGTTTTTCTCAGTCGCTTTGGTGCATTTTTCACATCATCCCCAACACGTGCAAAATAATAAGTGCATTTCTCAGAACAATTTGTACAAACTTCAGTATACAATAGATATGTTTCTAAAGCTAGTCAGTCACTGAAAGTCCTTAGTAATCTCTCAAAAGTAAATATTCATGCCAATGATCATGTCAGTGTCATCAGAATGATAAGTCATTGAGTCATTGTTCACGGACAAGGTCGTCAAAATGTTTAGGCATGTTGTCAATGTAACTATGTACTTTGACAGTATTACCTGATGTAAACTTAGGCTACAGTTTGGATGACAGTTACTGTATTGAAAATGCACAAGGCTGCACTTCTATGGCATATATCAATTTCAACAGTAGTATTTACATATTACTGTATATGGGTTATTGATTGAAAGAGACTGGACAACCCAAGGGGCACAAAGGGAAAAAAACTCAATTAGAAAGAAACACAGGAAACCACCCCTAAGGCACAACTTTGCCCGCAGCACTGTTGTGCTGTCTCTACACATCCAGACGTTCCTGTCTGTCGGCCCACATATTCTCATCCACATCACACCGGATATTTTCCCTTCCAATGCAACATGGAAAGAATATTTTGGAATGCCTTATACATCCTCTGCAGGCGTCTACTGTGATGTCCTCACATGCTGCATCCATTGCAGCCAGCAGGGTCATCTGTGTGTGTGCCTGACGATCGTACACCTTCCACCTCCATGCTGAAAAGAACTCCTCAATTGGGTTAAGGAATGGTGATTAAGGTGGGAGGAATTCTATGAGCATCCTCGGGTGGGTCACAAACCATTGCCTTATGATGCTTGATCGATGGAAACTCACATTATCACAAATGACCACATACTTTGGCAAATCCTCTCTAAACAGACCCCTCTCATCGTCAGGGATGAGAGCCCTGTAAGAGAGTCTCTAAAAGGTTGAGTAGATGCTGGGTGTTGTATGGCCCTATAAGGGGGATATGGGTTAGGATACCAAGCTCCGAAATAGCAGCACATATGGTGATATTTCCTCCCCGTTGGCCTGGCAAATCCACAGTAGCTCTGTGACCGATGATAGTCCGACCCCCCCTTCTGCATTTGGTCAGGTTGAAGCCAGCCTCTTCCACGTATACAGAGTTGTGAGATGGTTCACTTGATTCCAACTCCATTATACGCTATATCCCAGAACACACAGTTGAATTTGTTTTGGTAAGGAAGAGTGACATAAAATGTACATCTATTGCATGTTCCTTCCACAGCAATTTAAATGTGTGCAGTTTATGCTTACTGTACTATGTATCACTGTATCACTATAACATGTTGCTGTAAAGTAGTTACATAGATATATGTTTTAACTTACCGTAGCTCCTTAACACTGTCCTCATTCCTTTGGAATGGTACACGGTACAGCTGTTTCATACTCATCTGGTTTCTATGCAGCACCCTGTCGATGGTTTAGATGCTAACCGTATGGATGTTTTCAAAGACATCGTTGTCTTCTATAATGGTCCTTTGTATTTCCTTGAGTCTCATGGTATTGTTTGCTCGGACCATGGTGCAAATAGCCTCCTCCTGTTGAGGTGTGAAAAGGCGTCCTCTGCCACCGGTTTGAGGTAATCTTGCAGTCCTATGTGGGGAAAAATGCAGTGATGCATTGCACACTTTCACATAGACAAAAACTATGCGAACACACATTTTACTGTAAAACATACAGGTGGGGGGCATGTAAGGTGCAGTATGTATCTGTATAGAGTATATTTCTGTATGCTGTGAAATACAAGTGGACTACTGTAATATGAAGCATTGTAGGAAGTATACAGTATACTGCTTATATACAGTAACAGTGTACCGTACATTGGTGGACATACCTGTTCTCTCTTCAAAACGTTTGAACTATTGAGGACACGGTTGATCTCCCAATATTCGGCTGCACCCTTTGACCCGCCTCAACCATTGTAAGGCCATGATTGACAACATGGTCTACAATAGTGGCCCTTATGTCATCAGATATGCGCCTATGTCCTCTTCTGCCTCTTCCTCTGTTTTGCCTTCCACCACGCATCCTTGCTCCTCTTCTTCCTCCTCCTCTTGGCTGTTGACCCTGTTTGTTTGGGCTGGCAACTGATTAAGTGATAGCTACGTACAAACCTACAACGGACATTCCCTAGATAAGAAGGTGGGTGTAACCAAGATAAATAGAGCCTGGGGGAGTACAACATAATACTTATTGTGTCTAATCACTCTTGCATCTGGGAGACAACATCAAAGGCAGATGACCACAGTTTGAACCCAACGTGGCTTATGCTGCCCACCGATCTATATGGGAGGGGTGGAACCAAGCATTCTTGGTATCAGCTTTAAAAACTGTGCATTGTCTGTAAAGGGGAAGCTGCTCATCCCAACAGTCAAGACTGTTGAGTTGACTGGGAGGGTTATGGCCCGGAGGAGAGCTGCTGGGCCCCCGCTAGGGACATCCTGGATCCAGTTCTCATCGCTGAGTTACACCACCGGCACCCCTGTCAACCAGGTATGCGCCCATGTAGGACGCCAGGTGGCGCCCCTAGAGCGGGGTGGAGGACTGTCACACCCTGATCTGTTTCACCTGTCTTTGTGTTTGTCTCGACCCCTCAACAGGTGTCTCCCGTCTCCCCTCATTATCCCATGTGTATTTATACCTGCGTTTTCTGTTTGTCTGTTGCCAGTTCGTCTTGTCCTACCAGTGTGTTCCCGTGTTTCCTGTGCTCTAGTTTTGCCTTTCCTAGTCTTCTTAGTTGACCTTTCTGCCTGTCCTGACTCTGATCCTGCCAGCCATCCTGTACCTGCCTGACTCTGATTTTTGTCTGTCTTTGTCTGCCCTGACTTACCTTTTGCCTGCCCCTTGCACTATAATAAACACTGAAACTCGTACTATCTGCCTTCTGTGTCTGCGTCTGGGTCTTAGCCTTGATAAACATAAGGACAACTCAGAGTATGCTATTCTGTTCTTATGAAATGTCTTCATATGATAATGTTTCTTTAGACCTGCCTAAAATAAGTAATGGATTTATTGTGATGGTGTAGGCTATATTAAATTGATTTTATTCGAATTTTTAAAATGTAGATGCTTGTAGGCTACGAGTGGAGATGCTAAATGTGTTTATGTTAATTAACAGGATATTACCTTGAGACCGTCAGCTATTTGAATGACAATCACCGGCTGACAAACAGCCTTAGCCAGGTGTACCGGTTTGTGTCAAGAACTGCAACGCTGCTTGGTTTTTCACGCTCAACAGTTTCCCGTGGGTGTCAAGAATGGTCCACCACCCGAAGGAGACCCAGCGAACTTGACACAACTGTGGGAAGCATTGGAGTCAACATGGGCCAGCATCCCTGTGGAACGCTTTCTACACCATGTCCCGACGAATTGAGGCTGTTCTGAGGACAAAGGTAGTTTTTCCTAATGTTTGGTATACTCAGTGTACATAATGTGTAATGTGTAAGGGTTGCAAACGGGCAGCAGAGAAGTCAGACGCAGGAGAGAAATAACTGTGTTTTGAACGGTGCAGTTTATTAACAAACCCACCGGAAAACAGAATAATAAAATAAATGGGTACATAACCCAGCGCACACCAGGACAGACGAGCACAAGCACTTACAGTAAACAATCACCGACAAGAACATGCGGGAGAACAGAGGGTTAAATACACAACTTGTAATTGATGGAATTGAAACCAGGTGTGATGGAAGACGAGACAAAACCAAAGAAAAATGAAAGAGGATCAGCGTTGGCTAGAAGGTCGGTGACTTTGACCGCCGAATGCCGCCGAACAAGGAGAGGGACCAACTTCGGCAGAAGTCGTGACAATATGTACCATATATGTCGCATACTGTGACATATGCAGCGTTTACCGTGAATGCAGACTCTGCTAAAGCGGGAACATTTCCTTTAAATTTAAATCACGCTGAATTTCTGCGATGCAGATTGAATAGAGCCCTTAGGCTTACATCCAAAATTACAACCTATTTCCTATTTAGTGCAACAGTTTTCCTTTTTAGTGCAATACTTTTGATCAGGGCCCATAGTGCTCCGGTCCAAAGTAGTGCACCATACACTCTTAGAAAAAAGGGTTCCAAAACAGCTCTTTGGCTTTCTCCATAGGAAAAGCCTTTCTGGTTCCAGGTAGGACCATTTTGGGTTCCATGTAAAACCCTATGTCTAAAGGGTTCTACACGAAACCCCAAATGGTTTTACTTGGAACCAACAAGGGATCCCCAATGGGGACAGCCGAACACTTTCTAGAAAACACCTATTTTTATAAGCGTGTATAGGGAATCGGATGGCATTTGGGACGCAACATAAGTTCCATGGTATATGCCACGGACACTCTCTCCCATCTATACCACTTTTAACACTGGCTTCAATTGTGCACAATGGAGGCTGCACAATAGGGTTGACTACATTTACAACCCATTGACAACCTGTTGACATTTCAAAGCCCACCACAAACACACAGACACAGACATAGACATAGAGACACACACACACACACACACACACACACACACAGGGTCGACGAGGGACTGGTCCACACCACACTGCAGAAGTTTGTTTCATGCTCGACTGAGGAAAGTACAAAGAAAGGGTCCCGGCTGAATTGGTGGCTAGCTGATGTCGCCTTGACTTGAAGAGAGAGAGTACGTGTGTGTGTATGAGACAGTGAGTGAAAGAAAGGAAAGTGGAGAAAAGAGCCTCCTCAGCCCTGAAGGGAAAGGTCGCAGACTGACAGGGCAGCCAAGGGAGTTGAGGGAAGCAAGAACGAGAGGGAACGGTCGGTTCACATCTGTTGTACAGAGTCACACACAGCACTACACACATACACGCGCACAATGACTCTCACACACCATCGCTGAAAGCTGAGTGGTAACCCAGCTATGTTGACATGAAAGATCAGAGTTCCAAAACAGCGAATGGTTAATGTGACAAAAGTATTAATTTTGATTGGTCGTTGCTTGCAACTGAATGTACAGTAACTAAGTTGCAGATAAATTGCTTATCAGTTGCTAGGGGTGTTATATGACGCAATCCAAATGTAACATAGTTGCAAGCAACTAAAGTTGCATCCAAGTAGCTTCATGGCTGGGGTTACACAATGCAACTTTCATGCAATTTTAGCATTTGCAGGTTGTAAGTGACATTATTTCAAGCTATTTGCTGATACAAGAAGCAACTCAAATGCAACAGAAAAGCATGCATCAGTCGATCAAATTGAAGCTGATGTTGTCACATATTGGTTGAGAATTCTATACTCCCTAATGTCATCTGTTCCATTACATCGGGATTTCACAAATGATTTATTGAACAGTTTGACTACCTAGCTAACTACATAGTTAGCTAATTTATCAAACAGAAAAATAATTAAATTTCCCCCCACTGTAACACAGTAGTATGTTAGCCAGCAATACACAATATGTAAATGTGATATTTTGCCCCAAAAATGTTTTTGCTTTGTCATTATGGAGTATTGTGTGTAGATTGATGAGTAAAAAAATGATTTAATCCATTTTAGAATGAGGCACTGTATGTAGCTCACCCAATTTCTTGAGGTTTGACATTAAAAGAATGCTAAGGGTACATGTCACCAAGTTTACTTTCTCAGTTTCATTGATTTCAATACAATATTGATGTGAGTGAAAGATGTTGCACGCTATTGATTACAGTAGAAGAAGCTAATCAATTGCAGTCTTGAATGACCGCTTGGAAAATATTGGTGCGTGTGCAGTTTATGAAGTAGAAATTTAGGAAAGTACAAGTAATCTGAACACAAGTGTGACATGTGTGGGTTGGGAATAACTTTTATGTATTGGTCTTCAAAATATCACATTTCTTTCAGCATATTGATTGTGTTTTGACACTGCCATTTTTCAAAAAGCAGCAACATTATAATTTTCAATGTATGTTTTAGGAATTTAAATGGTACTTTTACATGGTACTTTATCAAGTAAAAACTACTGAATGAGCCCAAAAACGTGCTATGATTGATTTATTGAAAGTGTGTTTTCCTGGCTTTTATTTAGTTGTTGGGGCTGTTACACAAAGCAATCAAGCAGCAACTTTGTTGTAAGCAACCAGTGGTGTAAAATACTTTAAAGTACTAATTAAAATGTTTCTTTAGGTATTTGTACTTTACTTTTTATATTTTTGATCACTTTTACGTTCATAAAGAAATTATTTTACTCTTTACTCCATACATTTTCCCTAACACATCAAAGTAATTGGTACATTTCCAGTGCTCATCAGGACAGGTAAGTGGTCAAATTCACATCCCTGGTCATTCCTATTGCCTCTGATCCGGATGACTCACTAAATACAAATGCTTAGTTTGTAAATGATGTCTGCGTGTTGTAGTGTGTCCCTGGCTATCTGTACATTTAAAAAAATAAAATTGTGCCGTGTGATCTTCTTATTATAAGCAATTTGAAATTATTGATACTTGTGATACAGGTTAACCTGTTGCGTCGAGCAATCCCGAATCCGGCAGCGTAATTATAGCCTCAAGCTCATTACCATAACGCAACGCTAACTATTCATGAAAATCGCAAATTAAATGAAATAAATATATTGGCTCACAAGCTTAGCCTTTTGTTAACAACACTGTCATCTCAGTTTTTCAAAATATGCTTTTCAACCATAGCTACACAAGCATTTGTGTAAGAGTATTGATAGCTAGCATAGCATTAAGCCCAGCATTCAGCAGGCAACATTTTCACAAAAACAAGAAAAGCATTCAAATAAAATCATTTACCTTTGAAGAACTTCGGATGTTTTCAATGAGGAGACTCTCAGTTAGATAGCAAATGTTCAGTTTTTCCAAAAAGATTATTTGTGTAGGAGAAATAGGTCCGTTTTGTTCATCACGTTTGGCTAAGAATTTTTTATTTTTTTCTCCAAATTAACTCCATAACACCGACAGAAACATGGCAAACATTGTTTAGAATCAATCCTCAAGGTGTTTTTCACATATCTATTCGATAATAAGTCATTCGTGGCAGTTTGGTTTCTCCTCTGAACCACATGGTAAAATGCACGCACCTGGAGATTGCGCAATAATTGCAACGGAGGACACCAAGCGGGGCACCTGGTAAATGTAGTCTCTTATGGTAAATCTTCCAATGATATGCCTACAAATACATCACAATGCTACAGACACCTTGGGGAAACGACAGAAAATGTAGGCTCATTCCTTGAGCATTCACAGCCATATAAGGAGACATTGGAACAAAGTGCATTTAAAATCTGGGGCATTTCCTGTTTGAAATTTCATCTTGGTTTCGCCTGTTGCATCAGTTCTGTGGCACTCACAGATAATATCTTTGTAGAATTGAAAACGTCAGAGTGTTTTCTTTCCAAAGCTGTCAATTATATGCATAGTCGAGCATCTTTTCGTGACAAAATATCTTGTTTAAAACAGGAACGTTTCTTTATCCAAAAATTAAAAGAGCGCCCCCTATATCCAATCTCCTTGCATTAGCGTAGCCTCTTCTGTAGCCTGTCAACTATGTGTCTGTCTATCCCTGTTATCTCCTCTCTGCACAGACCATACAAACGCTCCACACCGCGTGGCCGTGGTCACCCTAATCTGGTGGTCCCAGCGCGCACGACCCACGTGGAGTTCCAGGTCTCCGGTAGCCTCTGGAACTGCCGATCTGCGGCCAACAAGGCAGAGTTCATCTCAGCCTATGCCTCCCTCCAGTCCCTCGACTTCTTGGCACTGACGGAAACATGGATCACCACAGATAACACTGCTACTCCTACTGCTCTCTCTTCGTCCGCCCACGTGTTCTCGCACACCCCGAGAGCTTCTGGTCAGCGGGGTGGTGGCACCGGGATCCTCATCTCTCCCAAGTGGTCATTCTCTCTTTCTCCCCTTACCCATCTGTCTATCGCCTCCTTTGAATTTCATGCTGTCACAGTTACCAGCCCTTTCAAGCTTAACATCCTTATAATTTATCGCCCTCCAGGTCCCCTCGGAGAGTTCATCAATGAGCTTGATGTCTTGATAAGCTCCTTTCCTGAGGACGGCTCACCTCTCACAGTTCTGGGCGACTTTAACCTCCCCACGTCTACCTTTGACTCATTCCTCTCTGCCTCCTTCTTTCCACTCCTTTCCTCTTTTGACCTCACCCTCTCACCTTCCCCCCTACTCACAAGGCAGGCAATACGCTCGACCTCATCTTTACTAGATGCTGTTCTTCCACTAACCTCATTGCAACTCCCCTCCAAGTCTCCGACCACTACCTTGTATCCTTTTCCCTCTCGCTCTCATCCAACACTTCCCACACTGCCCCTACTCGGATGGTATCGCGCCGTCCCAACCTTCGCTCTCTCTCCCCCGCTACTCTCTCCTCTTCCATCCTATCATCTCTTCCCTCTGCTCAAACCTTCTCCAACCTATCTCCTGATTCTGCCTCCTCAACCCTCCTCTCCTCCCTTTCTGCATCCTTTGACTCTCTATGTCCCCTATCTTCCAGGCCGGCTCGGTCCTCCCCTCCCGCTCCGTGGCTCGACGACTCATTGCGAGCTCACAGAACAGGGCTCCGGGCAGCCGAGCGGAAATGGAGGAAAACTCGCCTCCCTGCGGACCTGGCATCCTTTCGCTCCCTCCTCTCTACATTTTCCTCCTCTGTCTCTGCTGCTAAAGCCACTTTCTACCACTCTAAATTCCAAGCATCTGCCTCTAACCCTAGGAAGCTCTTTGCCACCTTCGCCTCCCTCCTGAATCCTCCTCCCCCTCCCCCCCCTCCTCCCTCTCTGCAGATGACTTCGTCAACCATTTTGAAAAGAAGGTCGACGACATCTGATCCTCGTTTGCTAAGTCAAACGACACCGCTGGTTCTGCTCACACTGCCCTACCCGGTGCTCTG
Organism: Oncorhynchus keta; assembly: GCF_023373465.1. Lineage (NCBI taxonomy): Eukaryota > Metazoa > Chordata > Actinopteri > Salmoniformes > Salmonidae > Oncorhynchus > Oncorhynchus keta. Next base: position 54,790,040 of record NC_068422.1, on the reverse strand, counting down.
ACCTCTTTCTCCCCTCTCTCTCCAGATGAAATCTCGCGTCTTGTGACGGCCGGCCGCCCAACAACCTGCCCGCTCGACCCTATCCCCTCCTCTCTTCTCCAGACCATTTCCGGAGACCTTCTCCCTTACCTCACCTCGCTCATCAACTCATCCCTGACCGCTGGCTACGTCCCTTCCGTCTTCAAGAGAGCGAGAGTTGCATCCCTTCTGAAAAAACCCACACTCGATCCCTCCGATGTCAACAACTACAGACCAGTATCCCTTCTTTCTTTTCTCTCCAAAACTCTTGAACGTGCCGTCCTTGGCCAGCTCTCCCGCTATCTCTCTCAGAATGACCTTCTTGATCCAAATCAGTCAGGTTTCAAGACTAGTCATTCAACTGAGACTGCTCTTCTCTGTATCACGGAGGCGCTCCGCACCGCTAAAGCTAACTCTCTCTCCTCTGCTCTCATCCTTCTAGACCTATCGGCTGCCTTCGATACTGTGAACCATCAGATCCTCCTCTCCACCCTCTCCGAGTTGGGCATCTCCGGCGCGGCCCACGCTTGGATTGCGTCCTACCTGACAGGTCGCTCCTACCAGGTGGCGTGGCGAGAATCTGTCTCCTCACCACGCGCTCTCACCACTGGTGTCCCCCAGGGCTCTGTTCTAGGCCTTCTCCTATTCTCGCTATACACCAAGTCACTTGGCTCTGTCATAACCTCACATGGTCTCTCCTATCATTGCTATGCAGACGACACACAATTAATCTTCTCCTTTCCTCCTTCTGATGACCAGGTGGTGAATCGCATCTCTGCATGTCTGGCAGACATATCAGTGTGGATGACGGATCACCACCTCAAGCTGAACCTCGGCAAGACGGAGCTGCTCTTCCTCCCGGGGAAGGACTGCCCGTTCCATGATCTCGCCATCACGGTTGACAACTCCATTGTGTCCTCCTCCCAGAGCGCTAAGAACCTTGGCGTGATCCTGGACAACACCCTGTCGTTCTCAACTAACATCAAGGCGGTGGCCCGTTCCTGTAGGTTCATGCTCTACAACATCCGCAGAGTACGACCCTGCCTCACACAGGAAGCGGCGCAGGTCCTAATCCAGGCACTTGTCATCTCCCGTCTGGATTACTGCAACTCGCTGTTGGCTGGGCTCCCTGCCTGTGCCATTAAACCCCTACAACTCATCCAGAACGCCGCAGCCCGTCTGGTGTTCAACCTTCCCAAGTTCTCTCACGTCACCCCGCTCCTCCGCTCTCTCCACTGGCTTCCAGTTGAAGCTCGCATCCGCTACAAGACCATGGTGCTTGCCTACGGAGCTGTGAGGGGAACGGCACCTCAGTACCTCCAGGCTCTGATCAGGCCCTACACCCAAACAAGGGCACTGCGTTCATCCACCTCTGGCCTGCTCGCCTCCCTACCACTGAGGAAGTACAGTTCCCGCTCAGCCCAGTCAAAACTGTTCACTGCTCTGGCTCCCCAATGGTGGAACACACTCCCTCACGACGCCAGGACAGCGGAGTCAATCACCACCTTCCGGAGACACCTGAAACCCCACCTCTTTAAGGAATACCTAGGATAGGATAAAGTAATCCTTCTCACCCCCCTTAAAAGATGTAGATGCACTATTGTAAAGTGGCTGTTCCACTGGATGTCATAAGGTGAATGCACCAATTTGTAAGTCGCTCTGGATAAGAGCGTCTGCTAAATGACTTAAATGTAATGTAAATGTATATCGAAGAAGTTAAGTATATTTGAGCAATTCACTTTTCTTTTGATACTTAAGTATATTTAAAACAAAATACTTTTAGACTTTTACTCAAGTAGTATTTTTCTGGGCAACTTTCACTTTTACTTGAGCAAATTTCTATGAAGGTATCTTTACATTTACTCAAGTATGTCAATTGGGTACTTTTTCCACCACTGCAAACTACCAAAGTTGCATTAAAGTTGATTTGTTTTACACCAGTTTCACCTGCAGCCTCACACTGACACACAGACACACACACTTACTAACCCTCTCTCTTTTGACTCCTGTTTGTATCCCTAGTTAATACCAGCCTCTCAGAGGTAAGCAGCCAAGAACTTTAATGACTCACTTGAGCCAATATGTGCATGGGCCTAAATGGACTCAGATTTTGAGACCAATTACCGAATTGATTGTGCAGGGTTGGAGTGTACCAGAGACCAATAGCATAATGAAGTGCCTGAGGACACAGACTCTCTGTCTCATTCGTCCCAATTATCAAGGAAGCTCAATTTCTTCCATTGAGTTAAATCAACCGCAGACGGACAATGTGCGATATCTCGCTCATCACAGGGTTTTCGATTTCAATCTACTTGCATGACTCCAAAGGTGTTTGATAGAAGGTGAGGGAATGAGATGTTCAGAAATTGGCCAGTTGCTAATGACACATCAATCGATCAAATGTATTTTTACATCAGCAGTTTAAACAAAGTGCTTTACAGTTTCCCTGCCTAAACCCCAAAGAGCAAGCAAAGCAGAAGCAAAAGTACAGTGGCCGAAAAGCAATAAAGGGGGAAAAAAACTCCCTAGACGGAAGGAACATAGGAAGAACCATAGAGATGATCCAGGCTCCGAGAGGTAGCCCCTCCTCTTCTGGCTGCACCGGGTAGAAATGTAAGAGTACATGTGGCAATTAAGGCCTGATCGTTCTATCCAAAAGTGTTGGGTAGAAGGTGAGGGAATGAGATGTTCAGTAACTGGCAAAAGATCAGATCTGATTGGCCAAAATACCATTTAGTGGCAAAATAATTGGGCAGCCTAAGACCACAATGGAGCAATAATGAACCACACCAGGGACAACACACCTCTTGGAAAAACCTCCCCACCAAAACAACAATTCAGGTGGAAAAAAAGAAAGAACAAGGGGAGAGAGAAAATGTACTGTGGCGATGGATGAAGCTGATGGTCCCACAGGACATAGAGAGAGAGGGAGAGTGATTAATCTACCCTAACTTCAGCACAGGTCCCTGCTTCCCAAAGTTTTAAACAGGCTGCTAAAATAAGATTGGTGCAGGAGGCGATGGAGGCACAGAGATATTTGCTTTATAATGAAGCTTAAAACATGTTTTCCTTGCTCTTATTGCATACAAAGTATAGGGACATTGCTGTAGTTTGTATAATGGAAAATCAAATGGAGATCAGCGCAACACCTTAAAAGGGGGCTACAATGACACACTTCTAAAAACAAATATTTATTTTATCCTCTTGTCATTGTTTTTCTGGAGTAGGAATACTGGTTCAATTTGAATGCTATTCTTTCATTATTTGTGGTTATGAGTGTTAGTGAGCATCTCAGTGCTAATCGTCTGCCTCGCTGTCCTGCAGTGTGACAATGTCTCTGGAGATGCACAGTGCCATTTGGCACCGTTTAGTCCTGCCTCGACATCCTGGGTGAGCGTCTGCAAATGAGAGACTGCGACAGCCAGGATTCCCACATCCAATTAAGGGAACAGAGGACAGTGAGGAGGGCAGATAGAGAGGAAGAGCATGGAAACTAGATGTTAAAATTAATGAGTCTGTCTTTCTTCAAGCAGGTGAATCCAGCATTATTTCAGGTATTTTATAAAGAGCGTGACAGGTGCATGTGTTCCGGACACATAGAGCTAGTTTCCCAGACACATATTAAGCCTAGTCCTGGACTGAAAAACAGTCTTAAGAATCTCTATTGAAATACTTTTTAGACCAGAACTAGGCTAAGGCTGGGATTCATTCAATCCCTCCATTGAAATGTTCACACAGTGGCTTTTTTTGCAATATTCCTCCGGTGCCAACACACTTCTAATTATGAAAAATGAAAGCATACCTGTGAGAGGGGTCGTCTTGGTAGTAGTTGAAGTTTTTATACAGTATCCAAGACCAGTGTGTGGGTTAATTTGACCATTCGAAAAACAACTATTGCGTAAATACTGCTGCTCTTGATTGAATGGAGCCCTTAATCTGTGTCAGCTAAACCAAAATCGTGGCCAGCAAACATTTCCATTCCCCTTGGTGGCCACCGTTTCCCATAAAAGCAAGTGTACTCTCCAGTCTCATGATATGTATTCAAAAGACCCATTCTCCCTCAGAGAGTTGATCATAATTTAGGAAAATTACATCATATGTAATATTATATATTGTTTAGGCATATTACTATTACATTTCTCTCAATGGCGTCTTTTTGGAGAAATTGCATTTTAGGAAAACCTTTCATTTGTGGCCAGCAATTATCCTGCCAAAATGGAAGGTTCTATTTGAAAAGGATTGTCATCCTTCAATGCTTTTACCACAAATAACTGCAGCAGAAATGTGACTGGTGGGGTTAGCTTGCCTCTAGTGTATTATTAGAACAGGTCCTGAACTCTGAGGGTTGATATCTGTCTTATGACTCATCTGTTCATCGGCTGCAGCACCATGTTAAACCACAACACAGAGAAGGAGACGTTGAAAGGCTTCTCTCTCTCTCTCTCTTATATGGATAAGAATGAGAGATGAAAGTAACAAGTAATTAAAGAGGAGCAGTAAAAAAATAACAATATATACAGCACTGGTTAGTTGAGGTAGTATGTACATGTAGGTAGAGTTAATTAAAGTGACTATGCAAAAATGACAACAGAGAGTGGCAGTGGTGTGGAGATGGGAGGGGGAGGGATGTGAATAGTCTGGGAAGCGATTTAACTAGATGATCAGCAGTCTTATGGCTTGGGGGGTAGAACATGTTTAAAAGCCTCTTGGACCTAGATTTTGCGCTTCGGTACCGCTTGCCATGTGGTAGCAGAGATGCCAAGGGTGGCTACAGTCTTTGACAATTTTTAGGGACGTCCTCTGACACTGCCTGGTATAGAATTCCTGGATGGCAGGAAACTTGGCCCCAGTGATGTACTGGGCTGTTCACACAACCCTCTGTAGTGCCTTGCGGTCTGAGACCGAGCAGTTGCCATACCAGACAGTCATGCAACCAGCCAGGATGCTCTCAATGGAACAGCTGTAGAACATTTTGAGGATCTGAGGACCCATGCTAAATCTTTTCAGTCTCCTGAGGGGGAATATGTTTTGTCGTTCCCGCTTCACGACTGTCATGGTGTGCTTGGAACATGTTAGTTTGTTGGTGATGTGGACACCAAGGAACTTAAAGCTCTCAACCTGTTCCACTGCAGCCCCGTTGATGAGAATGGTGGTGTGCTCAGTCCTCTTTTTGCTGTAGTCCACAATCATCTCCTTTGTCTTGATCACGTTGAGGGAGAGGTTGTTGTCCTGGAATCACACGGCCAGGTCTCTGACCTCCTCCCTATAGGCTGTCTCGTTGTTGTCAGTGATCAGGCCTACCACTGTTGTGTCATCGGAAAATGTAATGATGGTGTTGGAGTCGTGCCTGGCAGTGCAGTCATGAGTGAACAGGGAGTAGAGGAGGGGGCTGAGTATGCACCACTGAGGGGCCCCTGTGATGAGAATCAGCGTGGTGGAAGTGTTGTCTCCTACCATTACCACCTGGGGGTGGCCCGTCAGGAAGTCCAGGATCAAATTGCAGGAGGTGTTTGTCCCAGGGTCCTTAGATTAGTGATGAGCTTTGAGGGCTCTATGGTGTTGAACGCTGGGCTGTAGTCAATGAATAGCATTCTCACATACAGTTGAAGTCAGAAGTTAAAATATTTTAAACTCAGTTTTGCACAATTCCTGACAGTTGATCCAAGTAAAAATTCCCTGTCTCAGGTCAGCTAGGATCAACAAATTATTTTAAGAATGTGACATGTCAGAATAATACTCCAACCTACAGTGGGGAGAACAAGTATTTGATATACTGCCGATTTTGCAGGTTTCCCTACTTACAAAGCATGTAGGTCTGCAATTTTTATCATAGGTACACTTCAACATTGTATGATTTTTAAGTAATTAATTTGCATTTTATTGCATGACATAAGTATTTGATACATCAGAAAAGCAGAACTTAATATTTGGTACAGAAACCTTTGTTTGCAATTACAGAGATCATACGTTTCCTGTAGTTCTTGACCAGGTTTGCACACACTGCAGCAGGGATTTTGGCCCACTCCTCCATACAGACCTTCTCCAGATCCTTCAGGTTTCGGGGCTTTCGCTGGGCAATACGGACTTTCAGCTCCCTCCAAAGATTTTCTATTGGGTTCAGGTCTGGTGACTGGCTAGGCCACTCTAGGACCTTGAGATGCTTCTTACAGAGCCATTCCTTAGTTGCCCTGGCTGTGTGTTTCGGGTCGTTGTCATGCTGGAAGACCTAGCCACGACCCATCTTCAATGTTCTTGCTGAGGGAAGGAGGTTGTTGGCCAAGATCTTGCGATACATGGCCCCATCCATCCTCCCCTCAATACGGTGCAGTCGTCCTGTCCCCTTTGCAGAAAAGCATCCCCAAATAATGATGTTTCCACCTCCATGCTTCACGGTTGGGATGGTGTTCTTGGTGATGTACTCATCCTTCTTCTTCCTCCAAACACTGCGAGTGGAGTTTAGACCAAAAAGCTCTATTTTTGTCTCATCAGACCACATGACCATCTCCCATTCCTCCTCTGGATCATCCAGATGGTCATTGGCAAACTTCAGATGGGCCTGGACATGCGCTGGCTTGAGCAGGGGGACCTTGTGTGCGCTGCAGGATTTTATTCCACGACGGCGTAGTGTGTTACTAATGGTTTTCTTTGAGACTGTGGTCCCAGCTCTCTTCAGGTCATTGACCAGGTCCTGCCGTGTAGTTCTGGGCTGATCCCTCACCTTCCTCATGATCATTGATGTCCCACGAGGTGAGATCTTGCATGGAGCCCCAGACCGAGGGTAATTGACCGTCATCTTGAACTTTTTCCATTTTCCATTCTTCCACTTCTTCCATTTTCAGTTGTTGCCTTCTCACCAATAGGCTGCTTGCCTATTGTCCTGTAGCCCATCCCAGCCTTGTGCAGGTCTACAATTTTACCCCTGATGTCCTTCCACAGATCTCTGGTCTTGGCCATTGGTGATTTCAAGATGGCATAGCAGTTCAGACGTCTTTTGTCCTCGTCTTGTCGTGTCCCGTATATATATAGATATATATATATATTTACAACTTTTTTCACATACATTTTATTTTTATTTTCCATCAACTCATCTTCAAAACACTCTCCTGCAACCCACCTCACCAATTTATATGTATAAAAAAGTATTATTTACCTCAAATCTGTAATCCTCCAAGAAGCTAGCCAGAAACTAGCCAGAAGCTAGCCAGGAGCAAGCCAGAAGCAAGCCCAGAAGCTAATCCAGAAGCTAATCAGAAGCTAGTTCAGAAGCTAGTTAGCTTCTTTACTGGCAAATCGTTAGTATTCAGCAAACCACGGTTTGTGGTCATCAGCTATCCTTTAGCTCGAAAATCTATCGCCAGTTTTGTACGGCGCAGCGCGGCTCGGAATGGAACATACCTGACCAATTTTTCTCTCCATGTCCCTGGATTTCAACTGCTCTCTGGACATTCATACCTGGATCTCACAGCTAGCTAGCTGCTATCCGTGTGACTATTGGTTTTCGTCGATTGACGGAGCTAGCCAACTACAACATTTTCAGACAAGATAGAACTGCCAAAGGGGGCGGTGTTGCAATCTACTGCAAAGATAGCCTGCAGAGTTCTGTCCTACTATCCAGGTCTGTACCCAAACAATTTGAACTTCTACTTTTAAAAATCCACCTCTCTAAAAACAAGTCTCTCACCGTTGCCGCCTGCTATAGACCACCCTCTGCCCCCAGCTGTGCTCTGGACACCATATGTGAACTGATTGCCCCCCATCTATCTTCAGAGCTCGTGCTGCTAGGCGACCTAAACTGGAACATGCTTAACACCCCAGCCACCCTACAATCTAAACTTGATGCCCTCAATCTCACACAAATGATCAATGAACCTACCAGGTACCTCCCCAAAGCCTTAAACACGGGCACCCTCATAGATATCATCCGAACAAACTTCCCCTCTAAATACACCTCTGCTGTCTTCAACCAAGATCTCAGCGATCACTGCCTCATTGCCTGCATCCGTAATGGGTCAGCGGTCAAACGACCTCCACTCATCACTGTAAAACGCTCCCTGAAACACTTCAGCGAGCAGGCCTTTCTAATCGACCTGGCCGGGGTATCCTGGAAGGATATTGATCTCATCCCGTCAGTAGAGGATCCCTGGATATTTTTTAAATATGCCTTCCTAACCATCTTAAATAAACATGCCCCATTCAAGAAATTTAGAACCAGGAACAGATATAGCCCTTGGTTCTCCCCAGACCTGACTGCCCTTAACCAACACAAAAATATCCTATGGCGTTCTGCATTAGCATCGAACAGCACCCGTGATATGCAGCTGCTCAGGGAAGCAAGAAACCATTATACACAGGCAGTTAGAAAAGCCAAGGCTAGCTTTTTCAAGCAGAAATTTGCTTCCTGCAACACTAACTCAAAAAAGTTCTGGGACACTGTAAAGTCCATGGAGAATAAGAACACCTCCTCCCAGCTGCCCACTTCACTGAAGATCAGAAACACTGTCACCACTGATAAATCCACCATAATTGAGAATTTCAATAAGCATTTTTCTACGGCTGGCCATGCTTTCCACCTGGCTACTCCTACCCCGGTCAACAGCACTGCACCCCCAACAGCAACTCGCCCAAGCCTTCCCCATTTCTCCTTCTCCCAAATCTGTTCAGCTGATGTTCTGAAAGAGCTACAAATTCTGGACCCCTACAAATCAGCTTGACAATCTGGACCCTTTCTTTCTAAAGATTATCTGCCGAAATTGTTGCCAACCCTATTACTAGCCTGTTCAACCTCTCTTTCATGTCATCTGAGATTCCCAAAGATTGGAAAGCAGCTGCGGTCATCCCCCTCTTCAAAAGGGATGACACTCTTGACCCAAACTGCTACAGACCTATATCTATCCTACCATGCCTTTCTAAGGTCTTCGAAAGCCAAGTCAACAAACAGATTACCGACCATTTCGAATCTCACCATACCTTCTCTGCTATGCAATCTGGTTTCAGAGCTGGTCATGGGTGCACCTCAGCCACGCTCAAGGTCCTAAACGATATCTTAACCGCCATCGATAAGAAACATTACTGTGCAGCCGTATTCATTGATCTGGCCAAGGTTTTCAACTCTGTCAATCACCACATCCTCATCGGCAGACTCGAAAGCCTTGGTTTCTCAAATCATTGCCTCGCCTGGTTCACCAACTACTTCTCTGATAGAGTTCAGTGTGTCAAATCGGAGGGTCTGCTGTCCGGACCTCTGGCAGACTCTATGGGGGTGCCACAGGGTTAAATTCTTGGACCGACTCTCTTCTCTGTATACATCAATGAGGTCGCTCTTGCTGCTGGTGAGTCTCTGATCCACCTCTACGCAGACGACACCATTCTGTATACTTCTGGCCCTTCTTTGGACACTGTGTTAACAACCCTCCAGGCAAGCTTCAATGCTATACAACTCTCCTTCCATGGCCTCCAATTGCTCTTTAATACAAGGAAAACTAAATGCATGCTCTTCAACCGATCGCTACCTGCACCTACCCGCCTGTCCAACATCACTACTCTGGACGGCTCTGACTTAGAATACGTGGACAACTACAAATACTTAGGTGTCTGGTTAGACTGTAAACTCTCCTTCCAGACCCATATCAAACATCTCCAATCCAAAGTTAAATCTAGAATGGGCTTCCTATTTCGCAACAAAGCATCCTTCACTCATGCCTCCAAACATACCCTTGTAAAACTGACCATCCTACCAATCCTCGACTTTGGCGATGTCATTTACAAAATAGCCTCCAATACCCTACTCAACAAATTGGATGCAGTCTATCATAGTGCAATCTGTTTTGTAACCAAAGTCCCATATACTACCCACCATTGCGACCTGTACGCTCTCGTTGGCTGGCCCTCGCTTCATACTCGTCGCCAAACCCACTGGCTCCATGTCATCTACAAGACCCTGCTAGGTAAAGTCCCCCCTTATCTCAGCTCGCTGGTCACCATAGCAGCTCCCACCTGTAGCACACGCTCCAGCAGGTATATCTCTCTAGTCACCCCCAAAACCAATTCTTTCTTTGGCCGCCTCTCCTTCCAGTTCTCTGCTGCCAATGACTGGAACGAACTACAAAAATCTCTGAAACTGGAAACACTTATCTCCCTCACTAGCTTTAAGCACCAACTGTCAGAGCAGCTCACAGATTACTGCACCTGTACATAGCCCGCCTATAATTTAGCCCAAACAACTACCTCTTTCCCAACTGTATTTAATTCATTTATTTATTTTGCTCCTTTGCACCCCATTGTTTTTATTTCTACTTTGCACATTCTTCCATTGCAAAACTACCATTCCAGTGTTTTACTTGCTATATTGTATTTACTTTGCCACCATGGCCTTTTTTGCCTTTACCTCCCTTCTCACCTCATTTGCTCACATTGTATATAGACTTGTTTATACTGTATTATTGACTGTATGTTTGTTTTACTCCATGTGTAACTCTGTGTCGTTGTATCTGTCGAACTGCTTTGCTTTATCTTGGCCAGGTCGCAATTGTAAATGAGGACTCGTTCTCAACTTGCCTACCTGGTTAAAACCAGTTAGAGCTAGGCAGAATACTGCCCCCTTTGGGGGAATTGCGTGCCCATAGTAAACAGAAAAGAAATCTGTCCAAAATTGCTAATATATGCATATAATAATAATTATTGAATAGAAAACACTCTAAAGCTTCTAAAACCTTTCAAATTATGTCTGTATGTAAAGCAGAACTCACAGGGCAGCCATTCTCCCAAACTCTCTCTGTCATCAGTAAAGTTGGGCCAACTTTGACATCATCGCCCCCACCCTTCCCAGCCAGCTATGGATCTGGGAACAGTTTCTATGTCTTCAGCGAGATGTCTCCTTTCAATAGGGTGTTTCATTGTGAAAATCGGGTGCTCTCTCACCCTTTGGCGGGCTAAAACCTTCGGGTCACGCGAAAATACATGCACTCTCATGCGCAAGTCGCGTCTGGAGATCCAGGAATCATTACACGATGTGAGTTTGTCTGTTCGAGTTGAGAATTGTTTTGCACGTTTAGAACATCCTAAAGCTTGATTCTGCACTTAGTTTGACCAGTTTAGTCGACATATAATATGTAATTTTCTAGTTTTGATGCACAATTCCTCGAATTTTGTCTGCATTTCAGCCGGAATTTGTCGCGTTTGATAACCCAAAGACGCAGACTTGAAAGCCAAACGCTGTTTTTGGTAAGTATGACTCCACGACTTCTGATCGAAGACCATCAAAGGTAAGGGGATATTTATGTGGTAATTTTGTGTTTCTGTTGACTCCAACATAGCGGAGAAATATTGCTAATGTCTGAGCACCGTCTCAGATTATTGCCTAGTGAACGAATTCTGTAACGTTAAAAATAAATGTAACACAGCGGTTGCATTAAGAAGCAGTGTATCTTTCTAACTATATGTGGAAAATGTATATTTAGTCCAAGTTTATGATGTGTATTGCTGTTATCTGGTGGAGTTATCATAATTTCTCCGGACATTTTAGTAGCATTTTTTGAACATGTCGTCATTGTAAACAGAGATTTATGGATATAAATTGCATATTATTGAAAAAAACATAAATGTACTGTGTAACATGTCCTATTACTGTCATCTGATGGAGATTTTCAAAAGGTTAGTGAATTATTTTTCTTTTAATCCTGCGTTTGTGATTACATCTTTTGTTTGACAAAATGGCTATTTAAATTAGCTGTGTCTTTGGTGGTGGTTTGACATAAATATGTGCTATGTTTTCGCCCGTGAAACATTTTAGAAATCTGACTTTCTGGGTAGATGAACAAGGTGTTTATCTTTCATTTGAGCTCTTGGACTTGTTAATGTGTGGAGGTTAAATATTTCCAAGAATATTTTTGCATTCTGTGCGCCACCTTTTGAGTTGAGTGTGGGGGGGGGGGCTTGGGGAACGTGGTAGTGTGATGTCGTTAAATAAAGGTGAAATAAAAAAATAAAATACATTGTGGAGAGGTTGGATTCTGTTTGATTGAGTGTGTGGACAGGTGTCTTTTGTACAGGTAACGAGTTCTAACAGGTGCAGTTAATACAGGTAACGAGTGGAGAACAGGAGGGCTTCTTAAAGAAAAACGAACAGGTCTGTGAGAGCCGGAATTCTTACTGGTTGGTAGGTGATCAAATACTTATGTCATGCAATAAAATACAAATTAATTACTTAAAAATCATACAATGTGATTTTCTGTTTTAAATTCCGTCTCTCACAGTTGAAGTGTACCTATGATAAAAATTACAGACATCTACATGCTTTGTAAGTAGGAAAACCTGCAAAATCATTAGTGCAACAAATACTTGTTATCCCCATTGTAAGTGTATGTAAACTTCCGACTTCAACTTTATTTGTATGTAATATCTTGTGTTGTTCTTGTCTATATCTGTTCTGTACATTGTCATGTATTTGTTAATTTTATGTGGAACCCAGGAAGAGTAGCTGCTGCATGTGCAGTAGCTATTGGGGATCCCAATAAACTAAACTAAACCTAGAGACTTGAAACTTTGTAAGTTGGTTTCTTTCCTCATGCTGAACAAATTTTCCTCAAGCATCTATAATATCTATCAGGAAAGATTTAACACCAAATTCAGTATGTAGACCGATGGTATATATCTTGAGAAAAGCTACGGGATTGGTTAAGAGATGGCTGAGTTATTGATAAATCAGTAAATCACATTGTATGTGTACATTTAAATCCTCCATCCACTCCACAATGCCCAGTCACTTTAAAATGTTCAGGGACATAAAAACTATTTTTCTGATGAACCATGTTAAGTTTGGCATTGATATCTTAAAAAATAAGAACTGTTAATCAGCAATTAACTTTTTTGACTAACACTAATGTTTAAAATAATCTTTTTTTTTCTTCTCATGGACTAAAAGTCAGATTCACTCCAAATTTCGTCTTTGGACTCATCACAACACTCCCTAAAGAGTTTGAGAAAATAACATTGATGCATTCAAAGATGGCCACACTATACCAGTAGATGCATATTAGCACATAGCGTAATATGTTAAAATACGCAAAAACGTTTTATCCTGAACCATAGTCCCAAATGACACGTAGGCCCGTGGAATGCAGGCTCATGGTACATGTCTTAACTTAGTTTGAGAAAAGCTAAGGGAGTGGTAAAAAAGATGGCTGAGTTATTGACAGATCTACACTATACTTGCTTGTTTTGTCACATAAACTGAATTTAGGCACACTATTAGAATTTTAGCAGCGAGGAAATGGCAGAGCAATTTCTGCATAGTGCATCTTTCACATCTCATTCTTTGCATATGTAATGCTAATGCCAAAATCATCTGCCATCATGTTCTCATGAACCATACTTCAGATTCGCTCCAGATTTTCTGTTTAGTGTCATTACGTCAATCTTTAATGGTTTTGAGAGACAAAAATTGTTGCTGCGTTCAAATATTGCCTCACTGTACCTATAGATGCACGTTAGCACATATACTAATACTAAAAATACTTTAAAATGATTTTTCTCAGAGACAATAAGTCAGATTGACTGCATATTTGGTATACAGACTCAATGCAATAGCCTGTAATGAATTTGATAATTATTATTTGCTTCAAAGTCGGCCATGCTACACCACTAGATGGCACCACTTCACACCAGGCCTATAAGAACAGAACCAATGAGCATGGGGCCATGAAATTTGGAATGAAAAAACATATGTATATTTCCTTAGAAATTAGAAATGTTAATATAATCACTGCAACCTTAGATGACTGCAGCAGACAAGTTGCTGGCACTATATTGTGATTAGTACAGTGTATCTGTATAATCATTTATTGTTGCCCTATTATGTGGTCTGAACATAGTGAAAAGTCTAAATTTTATTTCCGGAAAGTGAGAAACTGGAAGTCCTGCTGCTTGTGCAATCATGTATATATATTTATAAAAATTCATATTCATATTTAAACTCAATACATTAAGTAATGACTTTGCATTCAAAGATAATCGTGTCACGCCCTGGTCGTAGTATTTTGTGTTTTTCTTCATGTATTTGGTCAGGCCAGGGTGTGACATGGGTTTTTGTATGTGGTGTGTAGATAGTGGGATTGTAGCTTAGTGGGGTGTTCTAGGTTAGTCTATGGCTGTCTGAAGTGGTTCTCAATCAGAGGCAGGTGTTTATCGTTGTCTCTGATTGGGAACCATATTTAGGCAGCCATATTCTTTGGTTGTATTGTGGGTGATTGTCCTGAGTGTCTTGATGTCCTTGTGCGATGTTAGTTGACACAAGTATAGGCTGTTGTCGGTTTTTGTTTTGTAGTGTTTGTGTTAAGTCGTGTTTACGTTTGTTTAAATAAACATGGATCGCAATCTACACGCTGCAGTTTGGTCCGACTCTCCTTCACCATATGAAAACTGTGACAAATCGACCTACAACACTAGGCTAAACTTAACTTGCATCATTCTTCAGGTATTGAGAGATAAACATGATAATATTTTCACCGATTACACGTAAAGGACGATAGTTCCTATGTGATAGTGCTTGCTTTGTTATCCAACTGATCTCGTTTCCTTTCTGTTATGCTGTGAACACTGTTCATTGCTGCTCGAAGCTATATTTATTATTATATGTATTATTATCATCATCATCATCTCAACAGGAGTCTTTCAATCACAGCCATGAACCCAGGGCAAGTTATCTAACAACTGTTGCGAACACAAGAGCACTCAAACAGCCATATTTCTGCAGATAGACTTTGCTATACCGCTACCGGTGCATTTCCTCATTTCGGATGTACTGTGCCTTCAGAAAGTATTCACAACTTGACTTTATCCACATTTCCTTGTGTTACATTCTGAATTTAAAATGCATTAAACTGAGATTTTGTATCACTGGCCTACACACAATAACCCATAATATCACAGTGGAATTGTTTTTAAAAATGAAAAGCTGAAATGTCTCGAGTCAATAAGTATTCAACCAATTTTGAATGACAAGCCTAAATTATTTTGGAATTAACTATTTGCTTTAACAAGACACATAATTAGTTGCATGGACTATGTGCAATAATAGTGTTTAACATGTTTTTGGAAATTACAACCTCATCTCTGTACCCCACACATACAATTATATGTAAGTCCCCTCAGTCCAGCAATGAATTTCAAACACAGATGTAACCACAAAGACTAGGGAGGTTTTCCAATGGTTCGCAAAGAAGGGCACCTATTGTTAGATTGGTAAAAAAGGAGATATCCCTTTGAGCATGGTGAACTAATGAATTACACAAGGAGTAGGGATTTTTTATTTATTTTTTTAAATGGAAGCACTGCTTTCCAACAGCTACTGGGAAACAAATGTACCTTTCAGAATGAGAATAATCTAAAACACAAGGTCAAATATACACTGGAGTTGCCTACCAAGACGACATTGAATGTTCCTGAGTGGCCTAATTAGTTTTAACTTGAATAAGCTCGAACATTTATAGAATGACTTGAAAATGGCTGTTTAACAATGGTCAACATCCAACTTGACAGAGCTTGAAGAATTGTTTAAATAATAATGTGCAAATATTGTTCAATCCAGCTGTGAAAATATTGTATGGACTTACCCAGAAAGACTCACAGCTGTAATCTCTGCCAAAGGTGATTCTAACATGTATTAACTCATGGATGTGAATTCTTATGTAAATGAGATATTTCTGTCTTTATGGGATATTGTGTGAAGATGGGTGATAAACAAATATATCAAATATCTTTTTAATCATTTTGAATTCAAGCAGTTACACAACAAAATGTGGAATAAGTCAAGGCGTATGAATATTTTATAAAGCATTGTAGGTGACCTATTAGATACAAATCGAAAATAAAACGTTGTAGTGCTGGCTCATAGATACCTGTCATGATTACATTTGAGGTCGCCTCCTGTGTCAGTTATAATCCCCCTATATATGCTGTTTACATGGACACCACCCCCGTTTTAATTTTATTTATTTTTTTCTTTCTTTCCGAGGCTCTGACAACAACCTGTTACTGAACAGCCGAGTGGCTATTTATCTCTCCGAGAGCATGCTGGAAATAATCTCAGCCCAAAAGCCTTGTGTGAGGAGGCCATTAATAAACAAATGCCTCCATGCAGCACTACAATGCTGATGGGCTCGCATTAACAGAGCAGCGAGCTAATGTTGTGTGCAAGGAACTATTCCGCACGTGATGGAGCCCCGCGGGTGATGAGCTCTGAGTGAACAAAGGATCACTGCCCTAGGGGGAGGCTTTTTGTCTTTACTACACTTGTTTCAGGAGGGAAATGACAAGAGAAGCAGATGAGGCGACACCCAGGTGAAAAAACAGGAGCTTTTTCTGGCTCAGTTTGTGTGTTTGAATGAGCTTAGGGCTTTTCTTTGAATGTTGTTGTGCATTCTAGAATAATTTTTCCTTCTCGGAATCCTCACTCAGGCTGCAGTGGCTCCAGTGGATAAACTCTGAGGTTGCTGAGGTGTAACATTTCCCTACAGTTTGTCCATTGGAACACACACGCCTGTTCACACAGATATAAACCTGCATAATAACACACACAAATACACTATTCACAACAAATGAGTCTCCCTCTTTATAAATGTCAAGTAAGTTTGTTAACATTATTTTCCTGGCTAATTGGACTGAGGTAAATATAGATACTTTACATCATTAATTCCTGCACTTTGAGATAAAAACACCTATAAAGGACTACATCTACAAGGCCTGACTGCATGCATGTTGAGACTCATATATTTGCTATGCTATAATATGACATGCTTAATTGAGTGAAATCACATCAATAGCAAAGTAATTTTACCAACCATGTAATCAGTATGGGGTTTCCAAAACAACATCATGCTATTTCATATCATTTCACACGTAAGGTTCTACCCGCATTTTTGTCTAAATGTAGTTATTGACATGGAACGGAACAAGGCTATGCTCTATATTTATATATTACTCGAAATACCCTGATGCATGTTGTTAAGTTCAAAAGAATACCAAATAAAACATTTTTGACACCGTTCAAATCAATGAGAGTTCGGAACTTTAAAGCCAATTATTCAAAATCCTCTTTTTGCAGAACCTTACAGTCCCAAGCTCTCAAACTGTTAAAGGTGGACTCGGTGATGCACAAAGTAAACAGCAATAGTGGTTCAATATCACCCAACACGTGCACATGCACAGATACTGTGTGCCTGTTTGAGAGCAAAGTCTTGCATTATCACAATACCTGCAGTCCTGCTAGTGGCAACATCATAACACTGAATTTACCTTTAAAATTGAGACTAAAAGAAAGCTTAAACCAGGAAGTAAAAGTGAAACTGAAACGTATTTTTTCCCACTGAGTCCTAACCTTACAAATAGGGGTTGAAAATATATCTGACCCTTAATCGGTGGTTAAATGCAATTTCTATTCCAGCCTGGCTGTATCTATACCTTACGGTGTCCATATTAAGACAACATCAGCATAGACACTGGACGACCTTCACTTTTCAATGCCTCCTCCATTCTCAGTATTTTTCTCAGTATTTTTCCGAGTTCCCACTAGGGGGCAGAATTGCACAACACACTGCAACAGGCCACAGGTGAGTAGAACCCATAGCGTTGGGGACCAGCTTGCTTTCTTCTTTCGTGTAAAAACAGAGATTTGCTGTATTTGTAAATGCCACGTCTCTCTATGTTTAGTTCCTGTGGGGGCCTATTGAAAAGGAGCCCAAGCACAACTAATAAACGGGTGGGCAGCTTAACACAATGTGACTGGCATTACGTGTGTGTGTGTGTGTGTGGAGTGTATGTGTGTGAAGATGTAGTATGTGAGTGTGTGTAAAGAGTAATTGTGCGTGCATGTACAGTATGTGAGTGTGTGTGAATATTTATTGGCGCATGTGTGTGTGTGTGTGTGTCCACCTGCAGCTCACAGACTTCTTTCGAGCACCCCAGCAGCCTTTAAACTGCAGTCCACTCCCTGATGAGTTCACTCCTCCGCAATGAGCTTTGACAGGAGACAGGCGGTGAAGACGTAATTTAATGGACTGACTCTTTCTTTCCACTATGTCTATGTTAGCCAATGGA
The DNA here is from genome assembly GCF_023373465.1 of Oncorhynchus keta. Taxonomy (NCBI): domain Eukaryota; kingdom Metazoa; phylum Chordata; class Actinopteri; order Salmoniformes; family Salmonidae; genus Oncorhynchus; species Oncorhynchus keta. Next base: position 54,771,932 of record NC_068422.1, on the reverse strand, counting down.
GAAAAAAAAGGCCATATGTAAGTTCCTTCAACCAATACCTTACATCTTTCTCCTTGCCTTTATAGTTTATACTTATACACAACTAAGACTGTATGTGTGCGATCACAAAGCATACATGGCTACCCACATCCGACATTGTTTTTTGTCAACGTTGCTCGTAATCTGAGAAGGCACAGTAAGACATTTTATACACAATCATCAGTATTTCATACGTTTTTGACTTGAAAAATGAAATGTATGTTTCTTCTGGATTAAATTTGGGATTAATAATTTGTTATCTTATCTATTTATAGTGAATAAACATTGTGTGAACATATTCATCACATATCATTCATACCTGATTTTGAGTAATGAGTGGGACTGTCCCACTCCTTAAAAGAAAAGTGAGTTTAACGGTCCTACATCCACCAGTGTGATCCAAAGAGTACTGCACTCTGGGTCGTGATCTTTAGGAAAAAAAAACATTTCAAAACAGATTAAAAAGTAGTCCAATTAAATAGTCCATAGTCCAATAAGAACACAGGGTTTCGTATTCCGTTGCAAAATGTTCTGCTACATTGTGCCCTACTGAACACAACCCCATTGACTGACTCTCATCATATAATTGAGATGGTGAAAGCTCTAACTAGTGAAGTTGAGTGAATTCTTGTCCATTATAGTGGGGCATGACAGCCGTTGACATATCTCCCTGTACACAAACCGCTGTACAAAGGATGACAACCAATGGGAGTGGATTTACTGACAGCGGGCTTCACTTGTGACATGTTTCACAGTACAGCGCTATTGTAGAGTGCTTCATACGGTGTCAGGGGAATGGGAAAACATATGGTAACAGGGCTAGCATAATGAGTGTGTGGACAGCAACACACAGCATGATACGTCCTTGTGATTGTGAAGATTTGTGTGTGTGTGTTTGTGCATGTGTGTATCAGAGAGAGAGCAAAAGTGTATGTGCGTGTGTGTACGTGCGTCTACTTGTTCCACAACTGGCCATGTGTCGGTTTGAATATTTCCTGAACGTCCTCTCTGCCCACACTACATTGTAGGCACTACCATCCCATCTCTGAACCATGCCCCCAAGGACAACCATTTTTTTAAATCACAGGTGGATGTAAAAACATTATATATATATATATATATATATATATATATAAATAATCAGTTTTTACACACCTACTCATTCAAGGGTTTCTTTAGTTTTACTATTTTCTACATCGTAGAATAATTAATGAAGACATCAACACTATGAAATAACACATGGAATCATGTAGTAACCAAAAAAAGTGTTCAACAACTCAGAATGTACTTTATATTTGAGATTCTTCAAAGTAGCCACCCTTTGCCTTGATGACAGCTTTGCGCAATCTTCACTATTATTCTACAATGTAGAACATAGTACAAGAAAAACCCTTGTATGAGTACCTGTGTCCAAACTTGTCCAAACTGGTACTGTATATATACATTTTTGGGGGCCAAATAAAACCACCCATGGGCAAAATTATTATTATTAATATATATATATAAAATATCACAGGGCTCTCCAGACACACAGATCCGATCTCAGCTATTGCTTAGACCCAAAGTATGATCCCCCTTTAAGAGGTACAGGTCTCCCAGTCACAGGGCTGAGTGAAGCTCAATTGTTACAGTTCCAGCAGATCCAAACATTATAAGCTCTACAAGATTCATCCCTTTCTACAGGCCATCGGGTGCGATTTGTCTCGTGATCATAAATGAAGTGGCGAAGATAGGAGTAAAGAATGTGTCACATCAGCAGTATGTAGGATTTGAACATAAGCTGACATTGGAAGATGTTTGCTGAAGACAGCAGCACTGACTGCTTAACCACCAAGGCCACAGCGAGGAATCCTACGCATGAGCAAATTCATGGATGATTGTGTTTCAGTCTTGGCCTGTGTCTCCAGAATCTGCCCTTTCTCCTGAAGTGTGTACTTTTTCACTTGTCTATTCCTAGTTCTGCCGTATCCTTTAAAGGTTTCCAGTGTCCATTAAATTTAGATATTTCTCTGAATTGTATTAATTGAAGTCAGTTCATGTCCAGGTTTAATGGACAATCTTGGATTTGCACATAAATTGAAGGACTTTCAAATCCATGATATAAAGCCATTGATTATCGAAAACTACAACTTTTAAATGTCATTATGATCTTGTCATAAATCTTGTCATAGATGTCATAAATTATCTTAGTTCAACTGTCTTAATCCAGAAACCAAAATATAAGCTTGTTTTACTCAACTGTTTTGAATTGTAAACAAACAACGTACAGCTTACGAAAACATGGTTGACTATCATTTTGATCTCATGGTTGGTCATTCTTTGCATCCATAGGTCTACATGCGGAAGTCACGACAGTTTTCTTGTTTTGTTTTTGAAGCATTTTGTTGGTTTCGTGTTGGTTAATTAGCGAACGTATTCCGGCACATTAAATTTGTGTTCAATGACATGTATGAATACCGTGCCTGCTAATTTATATGACTGCTATTTTTTTGCATACTACAAACCACTTACTGAACATGACTTACTTATGTAACACTCCAACATACTGTAGTCAGTGTAAGGCATTGGCAGATCAAGTCAAAGTCGAGACTGGCCTAATTCATCAGCCATTTCAATGCAATCCAAATGCTGTAGAAGTGGTCTAATAGTGACATTATTTATTTAAAGGTTAAATACATTTGAAAATAAGTATTGCTATTAAGAAACCATTAGATTGCCTACAAATTTAACATGAACCTTTTCGCATCTTTGGAGAGTGTTTTTTCTGTAAAGACATTTTGAAGCTTGAAGGTAAAGCTGCCTTTACACTGTACAAAATACCCCCCACACATACTAATGGGAGCTAATTCTGTCACCAAATCAATGAAAGGCCTCTATAAATATACTTTTGTTTGTCTCATTTGCTGTAATTTACTAGGCTTACTTAACTAGCCAACAAGCTATCTGTTCTTCCACCAACGTTGGGTGGCTAGCTAATGTTAGCCAAGTATGTTCGGTAGCGAGCGAGCTGTCTTTGCTTGCCAGCTAACAGTATTGAGTAGCTTGGATGAATAAGTTGCCCAAACTAAATGGCCTGCTCCTCAGTCTCAGTTGCCAATATATGCATATTATTAGTAGTATCGGATAGAAAACACTCTTAAGTTTCCAAAACTGTCAAAATATTGTCTGTGAGTTTTACAGAACTGATATTGCAGGCGAGACCCTGAGGAAAATCAAACCATGAAGTGGCTTCTATTTTGAAAACTCTATGTTCCATAGCCTGCCTTTGCCCCATTTAAAGGGATATCAACCAGATTCCATTTCCTATCGCTTCCTCAAGGTGTCAACAGTCTTTAGACATAGTTTCAGGCTTTTATTTTGAAAAATGAGCGAGAAAGGTAACATTGCGTCATTGTATGGCCGGGTGCCAGCAGCGTTTTGTATGCATAACAGAGTTTGGGCAGCCGTTGCCTCTCCCTCTCCGACTGGAAAAAGACAGTTGCGGTTGAAATATTATCGATTATAGATTTTAAAAACAACATGAGGATTGATTATAAAAAATGTTTGACATGTTTCTGTGGACATTACGGATACAATTTGGAATTTGTCTGCGTTGTCGTGACCGCTCTTTCCTGTGGATTTTTGAACATAATGCGCCAAACAGACGGATGTATTTTGGATATAAAAATAATCTTTACGGAACAAAAGGAACATTTGTTGTGTAACTGGGAGTCTTGTGAGTTAAAAAATCTGAAGATCATCAAAGGTAAACAATTAATTGTATTGCTTTTCTGATTTGTGACCAAGCTACTTGATGCTAGGTGTACATAATGTTTTGTCGAGCGATCGATAAACTTACAAAAACGCTTGGATTGCTTTCGCTGTAAAGCATATTTTCAAAATCTTAAAAGACAGATTAACAAATATCTAAGCTGTGTTTTGCTATATTGTACTTGGATTTCATGAATATAAATATTTTTAGTAATCTTATTTGAATGTGTGGCGCTATGCAATTCAGCGGTTGTTGATGACAGTTATTCCGGGATGGCAGAAATAAGAAGTTAACTTTGGTGAAACGTTTCAGGTAGCCTTCCACAAGCTTCCCACAATAAGTTGGGTGAATTTTGTCCCATTCCTCCAGACAGAGCTGGTGTAACTGAGTCAGGTTTGTAAGGCCTCCTTGCTCCAACACACTTTTCCATTTCTGCCCACAAATGTTCTATAGGAATGAGGTCAGGGCGTTGTGATGGCCACTCCAATACTTTGACTTTGTTCCCCTTAAGCCATTTTGTCACAACTTTGTAAGTATGCTTGGGGTCATTGTCCATTTGGAAGACCCATTTGCGACCAAGCTTTAACTTCCTGTCACGCCCTGACCTTAGATATCTCTGTTTTCTTTATATTTTGGTTAGGTCAGGGCGTGACTAGGGTGGGTACGCTAGTTTTTGTATTGTCTAGGGGTTTTTGTATGGCTAGAAGTATGTAGGTCTAGGTGATTTGTATGTCTATGGTGGCCTGATATGGTTCCCAATCAGAGGCAGCTGTTTATCGTTGTCTCTGATTGGGGATCATATTTTGGTAGCCATTTCCCTTTGGCGTTTGTGGGATCTTGAATATGTGTAGTTGCCTGTCTACACTATTTTGTATAGCTTCACATTTCTTTTGTTAGTTTCTTCGGTGTTCATTCTTTTAATAAAGAGAATTTACGCATACCACGCTGGGCCTTGGTCAGATCCTTATAACGAACGCGACACTGATGTCTTGAGATGTTGCTTCAATATATCCACATCATTTTCCTTCCTCATGATGCCATCCATTTCATGAAGTGCACCAGTCCCTCCTGCAGCAAGCACCCCCACAATTGAATGCTGCCACCCCCGTGCTTCACGGTTGGGATGGTGTTCTTTGGATTGCAAGCCTCCCCCTACTTCCTCCTAACATAAAGATGGTCATCATGGCCAAACAGTTATATTTTTGTTTCTTCGGACCAGAGGACATTTCTACAAAAAGTACGATATTTGTCCCCATGTGCAGTTGCAAACCGTATTCTGGCTTGTTTATGGAGGTTTTGGAGCAGTGGCTTCTTCTTTGCTGAGCAGCCATTCAGGTCAATATAGTACTCATTTTACTGTGGATATAGATACTTTGTACCTGTTTCCTCCAGCATCTTCACAGGTTGGCTGACTTCTTTTGATTTTCCTGTGATGTCAAGCAAAGAGGCAGTGCGTTTGTAGGTAAGCCTTGAAATACATCCAAAGGTGCACCTCCAATTGACTAAAATTATGTAAATTATTCTATCAGAAGCTTCTAAAGCCATGACATAATTTTGGGGAATTTTCCAAGCTGTCCCCCCCCTGGCCAAAAGCCAGAGAAGATGCAGAGCGCCAAATTCAAATAAATTACTATAAATATCAAACTTTCATGAAATCACACATGTAAGATACCACATTAAAGCTCCACGTGTTGTGAATCCAGCCAAAATGTCAGATTTCAAAAAGGCTTTTTGGCAAAAGCAAATGATGCTATTATCTGAGAATAGCACCATAGTAAACATAGAGAGAAAACATATTTCAACCCTGCAGGCGCAACACGAAATGCAGAAATAAAAACATAAATCATGCCTTACCTTTGACAAGCTTCTTCTGTTGGCTGTCCAATATGTCCCACACACATCACAAATGGTCCTTTTGTTCGATTAATTCCGTCGATATATATATCCAAAATGTCCATTTATTTGGTGCGTTTGATCCAGAAAAACACCGGTTCCAACTTCGCAACGTGACTACAAAATATCTCAAAAGTTACCTGTAAACTTTGCCAAAACATTTCAAACTACTTTTGTAATACAACTTTAGGTATTTTTGTAAAGTAAATCATCGATAAAATTGAAGACTGGGTGATCTGTGTTCAATACAGGAAGAAAACAAATTGACGCTACCTTTCTGGTCACGCGCCTCTATCTAACAGGACACTTCAAGTGACCCTCGTTTTGAACAGGGCTACTTCTTCATTACACAAAGAAAAAACCTCAACCAAATTCTAAAGACTGGTGAAATCCAGTGGAAGCGGTAGGAACTGCAAGAAGGTCCCTTAGAAATCTGGATTCCCAATGAAACCACATTGAAAAGAGAGTGACCTCATTTTTTATCTGAATGGTTTTTCCTCTCGTTTCTCCTGCTAAATAAGTTATGTTATACTCACAGACATGATTCAAACAGTTTTAGAAACTGAGTGTTTTCTATCAAAATATACTAATAATATGCATATCTTATCTTCTGGGGATGAGTAACAGGCAGTTGAATTTGGGCATGCATTTCATCCGGACGTGAAAATACTGCCCCCTGTCACCAAGAAATTTGTGGAATGGTTGAAAAACGAGTATAAATAACTCCAGCCTAAGTGTATTTAAACTTGCGACTTCAACTCTGTATTGTAACAGGCCTACAATGCTGCATTGCATGTGGAAGGTGTACGTTTTACATGCTAACTCCTGTTTGTTTAAGGTAGTTAGCATAGCTGGCGTATAGAAATCGGTGGTGGTAGTCAAATTATTTTTTTAACTGTAAAGCAGTTGATTGGTAATGATGGCATGAACATGTGTTGGGATCTTTCCCCCATGGCCTTATCCCCACACATTTCAATGGAAATTCCATGCGACTATTAAAACCTTCCCCAACCAGAAACCGTGGATTGATCACAGCATTCGCGCAACACTGAAAAAGCGAACCACTGCTTTTAATCAGGGCAAGGCGACCGGAAACATGACCGAATACAAAGAGTGTAGCTATTCCCTACTCAAGGCAATCAAACAAGCTAAGCGTCAGTACAGAGACAAAGTAGGGTCCCAAATCAAAGGCTCAGACACGAGAGGTATGTGGCAGGGTCTACAGTCAATCACGGACTACAAAAAGAAAACCAGCCCCGTTGCGGAACACGATGTCTTGCTCCCAGAAAAACTAAACTTCTTTGCTCGCTTTGAGGACAATACAGTGCCACCGACACGACCCGCTACCAAAATCTACGGGATCTCCTTCACTGCAGCCAGGGTGAGTAAAACATTTAAACGTGTTATCCCTCGCAAGGCTGCCGGCCCAGAATGCATCCCTAGCCGTGTCCTCAGAGCATGCGCAGACAAGCTAACTGGTGTGTTTACGGACATATTCAATAAATCGTTGTCCCACTCTGCTGTTCCCACATGCTTCAAGAGGGTCACCATTGTTCATGTTCTCAAGAAAGCTAAGGTTACTTGAGCTAAATGAGCTCCGTAGCACTCACTTCCGTCATCATGAAGTGCTTTGAAAGACTAGTCAAGGACCATATCAACTCCACCCTAACTTACACCTTATACCCACTCCAATTTGTTTATCGCCCCAATGGCAATCACACTGCCCTAACCCATCTGGACAAGAGGAACACCTATGTAAGAATGCTGTTCATCGACTACAGCTCAGCATTTAACACCATAGTACCCTCCAAAATCATCATTAAGATCGAGACCCTGGGTCTCGACACCGACCTGTGCAACTGGGTCCTGGACATCCTGAGGGGCCGCCCCCAGGTGGTGAGTGTAGGAAACAACATCTCCACCCCGCTGATCCTCAACACTGGGGCCCCACAAGGGTGAGTGCTCAGCCCTCTCCTGTACTTCCTGTACACCCATGACTGCGTGGCCACTTAATCATCAAGTTTGCAGACAACACTACAAGGGTAGGCTTGATTACCAACAATGACGAGATGGCCTACAGGGAGGAGGTGAGGGCCCTTGGAGTGTGGTGTCATGAAAATAACCTCACACTCAATGTCAACAAAACAAAGGAGATGATCGTGGACTTCAGGAAACAGCAGAGGGTGCAGACCCCTATCCACATCGACGGGACAGTAGTGGACAAGGTGGAAAGTTTTAAGTTCCTCGGCGTACACATCACGGACAAACTGAAATTGTCCACCCACACAGACAGCGTGGTGAAGAAGGCGCAGCAGCACCTCTTCAACCTCAGGAGGCTGAAGAAATTCGGCTTTTCACCTAAAAACACTCACAAACCTTTACAGATGCACAATCGAGAGCATCCTGTTGGGCAGTATCACCGCCAGGTACGGCAACTGCTCCTCCCACAACCGTAATCCTCTCCAGAGGGTAGTGAGGTCTGCACAACGCATCACCAGGGGCAAACTACCTACCCTCCAGGACACCTACACCACCCGAAGTCACAGGAATATCATGAAGGACAACAACCACCCGAGCCACTGCCTGTTCACCCCGCTATCATCCAGAAGGTGAGATCATTACAGGCGCATCAAAGCTGGGACCTTGAGTCTGAAAAATAAACAGCCATCACTAACAATGAGTGGCTGCTGCCAACATACTGATTAATCTCTAGCTACTTTAAACATTTTATGTAATAAATGCATCATAAGTCACTTTAAACAATGCCACTTTATATAATGTTTACATACCCTACATTCCTCATCTCATATTCCTCATATCATATGTATATACTGTACTCTATACCATCTACTGCATCTTGCCTATGCCGTTCGGTCATCGCACATCCATATATATTTAAGTACATATTCTTATTCATTCATTTACACTTGTGTGTATAAGGTAGTTGTGTGAAATTGTTAGATTACTTGTTCGATTTTACTGCATGGTTGGGACTAGAAGCACAAGCATTTCGCTACACTAGCATTAACATCTGCTAACCATGTGTATGTGACAAATAACATTTGATTTGATCGCGTTTGATTGACCTCTTTACCATATCTATTTCCATGTCAAGTAGAAAATCCTGGAGTTGATTACTCCATCATGCACTGGACAGACAAACATGTACTACAAAGTTAGAATGAAGTTCACAAAATCAAAGTATGTGGACACAGGTGATGGCCAAGTCAGAGAATTTGCCATATTTAATGCCCATATACATGGCTGTAGTGGATGCTATGCATAGTCTTTTACTGGGAAAAGCAACATATGTTTTTAACGTTTGGAACAATATTGGTGTGCTGGATGGTGGAAAACAAAGGAATATTCAACTTTGATGCACATACAGCAAGTTGATGCACTGAAGTTGGCACTTGCAACAGTTTTGTGAGAGCTTTGTCAGGTTGCATGGAATACAGTATTGCACACCACATATGGACATCAATAACAACTTGAAAAAAACACATTTTGGACTAAAGTCTAATATATGGTTTCTGGTGCTTTCCATTTGAGCGAGCAAATGGTTTCAAAGGTTAACAGAAGACACACAACCACAGCGTCGCATTTCAGTTAATGAGAAAGATTTTAACTTCCCAAGAGTTTAAGAGCATGGTCTGGCCAACTGACTTCGATGTGAAAAACTTGTTTGCAGGAGGTCATGAGACAGATGACGTACATGTACAGTTTTTTCCACATTTTATGTTACAGCCTTATTCTAAGATTATTTAATCAATCTTTCCCCTCAATCTACACACAATACCCCATAATTACAAAGTGAAAACAGGTTTAGACATTTTGGATAATATATTAAAAAAAAAACAGAAATACCTTATTTAAATAAGTATTCAGACCCTTTGCTATGAGACTCAAAATTGAGCTCAGTTGTATCCTGTTTCCATTGATCATCCTTGAGATGTTTCTACAACTTGATTGGAGTCCAGCTGTGGTAAATTAAATGTATTGGACATGATTTGGAAAGGCACTCACCTGTCTATATAAGGTCTCATACTTGACAGTGCATGCCAGAAAAAAACCAAGCCATGAGGTTGAATTAATTGTCTGTAAAGCTCCGAGACAGGATTGTGTCAGAGCACAGATCTGGGGCAGGGTACCAACACATTTCTGCAGCATTGAAGGTCCCAAAGAACACAGGGGCCTCCATCATTCTTAAATGGAAGAAGTTTGGAACCACCAAGTCTCTTCCTAGAGCTGGCCAAACTGAGGAATCGTGGGGAGAAGGGCCTTGGTCAGGGAGGTGACCAAGAACCGGATGGTCACTCTGACAGAGCTCCAGAGTTCCTCTGTGGAGATGGGAAAACCATCCAGAAGGACAACCATCTCTGCAGCAGTCTACCAACCAGGCCTTTACGGTAGAGTGTTCAGACGGAAGCCACTCCCCAGTAAAAGGCACGACAGCCCGCTTAGAGTTTGCTAAAATGCACCTAAAGGACTCTCAAATTATGAGAAACAAGATTCTCTGGTTTGATGAAACCAAGATTGAACTCTTTGGCCTGAATGTCAAGCGTCACTTCTGGAGGAAACCTTGCACCATCCCTACAGTGAAGCGTGGTGGTGGTAGCATCAATCTTTGGGGATGTTTTCGGCAGCAGGGACTGGGAGACTTGTCAGGATCGAGGGAAAGACAAACTGAGCAAAGTACACAGAGATCCTTGATGAAAACCTGCTCCAGAGTGCTCAGAACCTCAGACTGTGGTCTCTGGAGAGACCTGACAATGCTCCCCATCCAACCTGACACTGATTGAGATGATCTGCACAGAAGAATGGGAGAAACTCCCTAAATAAAGGTGTGCCAAGCTTGTAGCGTCATACCCAAGAAGACCTGAGGCTGTAATCGCTCTTGCCTGCCCCCTGTTTTGTCAATAAACATATGTGATTCAAACTGTCTGCATCTGTGTCTTCTGATTCGTAATAAAGGGTGCTTCAACAAAGTACTCAGTAAAGGGTCTGAATACTTATGTGACATTTCAGTATTACATTTTCTTTTAGAAAAATTGCTAAAAAACTGTTTTTGCTTTGTCATTATAGGGTATTGTGTGTAGATTGATGAGGGGGAAAAACTATTTAATACATTTTAGAATAAGTTTGTAATGTAAAAAAATGTGGAAAAAGTCAAGAGGTCTGAATACTTTTCGAATGCACTGTAGGTCCTGATGGTACCAACTACTTAAATGCCATTGATCAGAAAAATAATAATGATTGACCAGTGTTGAATTAGCAGTGAGCTCAGACATGATTTGCCTGGCCCCGAAACAGCTGTTTATTATCGCAAGTGAAGATAGGAATGATCTGTATATTAAATTACAATTTATGCATCCAAGCAAAGATCACACCATTGTACAGCTAACAGTACAAAAGTATAAGGTAGACATGCTGGGAAAGGCTATAAGCACTGATCAAAGTAAAAGTTTTCGCTCATCATGTGTTCTTGTGGTTTGCAACTGACAGAAAGACAGGCCTACCATGTATTCAAGCAATTGCAGACCTAACACCAGGCATAGTAACACAGTTGTTCCCTTGTGATGTGTCTGTTGGTCCAGCACATGAAAACAACTGCATTTCTCATGTTATGGTTTATGTAAATTGGTTCCAGAAATATCAGAAATCAATATAATTTCAAGCCCCCTGTTGAGGTTTGGGGCAAGGCATTGGAATCTGTATTAGAGGCACAGTTTATTCCAATTCAGAGAATTATACAGCACTGTGCATATTGACGGTATAAAGTGCAGTTTGCCAGGACTAAAGAGACAGTAACTGTCTCAGGATTGCTTTTCAGGAAAGGCTAATTGGAGGTGAAACTATGAGAAATCAAGTGGCCTAGCATTGGGAATTTGAGAGCAAAGCTACTGTTTATTTATCAGTGTTTGTGAATATTTCCTAAAGTATCATATCTGTTTTAATATGGGACTTTGCATTTCACTGTGAAATTGCTTAAGGTGTTAAAATCCCATTTGTCAACGAGCCATTTTAGCATTTAAACAATGACGACTTTGTGTTATGTCCTTTGCAAACATTTGATCGCATTTATTGCCGTGCTTGTTTTTTTTTTTCATTTTAAGTGTGTTGCTATGTTATATGCACTACAAATTAAATTTTAATTGAAGTTTGATTTGATATTGGATCTTTAATTGATGATTGTATGAAAATATACTCCATTACCTAATAGGCTGTCATTCTTACTAAGACATTTTTAAAACTAAGTTATAGGTCTACTAAATAAATGTTTGGAGTAGATTGCCTGCTGAGCTGAATTGGAGCGTATTGTGATGACAACAGACAAGCTGTTAGGGGCTGTGTAAAGATCCATGTCTATCCAGAGCAGAGAAATCAAGACTCGTCATGCACTGTTTTAATTCTGAGCTTCTACTTCCTCTTATTAAAGATATTCTGACTTACATGTACCTAATTGGAAACAGGCCATTTTACGCAGTGTTAGAATGTGATAGAGTTTTGAAAGAGGAACATATTTTTCAAGTTGATTGCACATGCAGACTGCCTCTGTTTGTTGTATTACAGCCAAAACCTCAGAATCCATTTTGAGAAAGCAGTTCACACACTTAACATATTAGGGGAAGATGCATTAAATTGGGTGAATTGAGTCGGAATGGAGAACAACTTTTTCTATTGGTAGGAACTGGGTCGTTGAGAAACAATTTTTGAATTGCTTCTTTGACCATGAAGAGGCAATTTTATTTCCAACTTTGTCATGGCGTTGCAAGCAGAGAGTGCCGTAACAATTAGCTTGGTATGAAAACAGTTGCTAATGCTCCTAGTAATAAAATATACCATTCTGTTCCACAATTAGCTAGCTTTATTTACACAAGTATATGTTGCTAAATAAAAGCTGCTATGGCAACAGTTTGAAATATGCAGACAGTTCACAGCATAAGCTCTCCCGAATGAACCTTACATGTGATTCAATGGAACATTTATAATCATAGATGCCTTTTAATAGCTCAATATTTATTTATTAATTAGACATCCAGTGTTCTGTCTTAATTGAATGAATTATAGAATGCTGGGGCTGCAAGTAGAGTATCTTGACACTTACATATAGTCAAATAAAATCACATTTTATTTCTCACATACACATGGTTAGAGATATTAATGCGAGCGTAGCGAAATGCTTGTGCTTCTAGTTCCGACCATGCAATAATATCTAACAAGTAATATAACAATTTCACAGAGTACAGTATATATACATATGAGATGAGTAATGTAGGGTATGTAAACATTGTATAAAGTGGCATTGTTTAAAGTGGCTAGTGATACATTTATTACATCCAATGTTTAATTATTAAAGTGGCTAGAGATTTGAGTCAGTATGTTGGCAGTAGCCACTCAATGTTACTGATGGCTGTTTAACAGTTTGATGGCCTTGAGATAGAAGCTGTTTTTCAGACTCAAGGTTCCAGCTTTGATGCACCTTTACTGACCTCACTTTCTGGATGATAGTGGGGTGAACAGGCAGTGGCTCGGGTGGTTGTTGTCCTTCTTGATCTTTTTGGCCTTCCTGTGACATCGGGTGGTGTAGGTGTCCTGGAGAGCAGGTAGTTTGCCCCCGGTGATGTGTTGTGCAGACCTCACTACCCTCTGGAGAGCCTTAAGGTTGTGGGCGGTGCAGTTTCCATACCAGGCGGTGATACAGCCCGACAGATGCTCTCGATTGTGCATCTGTAAAAGTTTGTGAGTGTTTTTAGGTGACAAGCCAATTTTTTTCAGCCTCCTGAGGTTGAAGAAGCGCTACTGCGCCTTCTTTACCATGCTGTCTGTGTGGGTGGACCATTTCAGTTTGTACGCCGAGGAACTTAAAACTTTTCACTTTGTCCACTACTGTCCCGTCGATGTGGATAGGGGGCTGCTCCCTCTGCTGTTTCCTGAAGTCCACAATCATCTCTTTTGTTTTGTTGACACTGAGTGTGAGGTTATTTTCCTGACACGACATACTGAGGGCCCTCACCTCCTCCCTGCAGGCAGTCTCATCATTGTTGGTAATCAAGCCTACCTGTCACGCCCTGGCCTTAGTATTCTGTGTTTTCGTTTTGGTGAGGCCAGGGTGTGACATGGGGATTTATGTGGTTTGTTTTGTCTGGGGTTGTTTGTAGTTATGGTATTGTGGTTAGAGTAGTACTCTAGGTAAGTCTATGGTTGCCTAGAGTGGTTCTCAATCAGAGGAAGGTGTTTATCGTTGTCTCTGATTGGGAACCATATTTAGTCAGCCATATTCTTTAGGTCTCTTGTGGGTGATTGTTCCGGTCTCTGTGTTTGCACCAGATAGGGCTGTTTAGGTTTTCGCACCGTTATTGTTTTGTTCGTCTATTCATGTATAGTTTTCTTTATTAAAAGAACCATGAATAGAAACCACGCTGCATTTTGGTCCGCCTCTCCTTCAACTCAAGAAAACCGTTACACTACCACTGTAGTGTCCTCTGCAAACTTGATGATTGAGTTGGAGGCGTGCATGGCCATGCAGTCATGGGTGAACAGGGAGTACAGGAGAGTGCTGATAACGCACCCTTGTGGGGCCCCAGTGTTGAGGATCAGCGGGGTCGAGATGTTGTTTCCTACCCCGCTGATCCTCAAAACTGGGGCCCCACAAGGGTGCGTTATCAACCCTCTAGTATAACATTTTAAATGTAATCACGTGTTAAGTAATAGAAATAGTCACGAGAGAAAAGTTACGTAACAGATATTGGGCTATCACATTTCAAAACTGTACTAGATTTGAAACAGTGTTGAAACTCATGATCTAACCTGTCACTGCCTTGTTTTCTTTCGATCAAATTACTCACCTCGCATATGAATAATAGGCATTGAAGGAGTAAACATAATCAACTTCCTTTGCGTCGGTGGAACCCGTTAAGACATATCCTGGGTTCCTGAACTCTCGTAACCAAGGCTCACTATCTTTTTATATGTCTTGGTATTTTTTAACCGTCCTTTGCAGCTGTTCAGAGGAAGGTCATAAAATTGCCAAAGACTCCAGCCACCCTAACTATAGACTGTTCTCTCTGCTACCGCACGGCAATCGGTACCAGAGCGCCAAGTCTAGGTCTAAAAGGCCTCTTAACTTCTTATGGTATAGGGGACGTTTGCGTCCCACTTGGCCAAAAGCCAGGGAAATTGGAGCACGGCAAATTCAAATAGAATTATATAAAAATCAAACTTTTATTAAATCACCCATGTAGATTCTAAATGAAAGCTACACTCGTTGTGAATCCAGCTAACATTATAAAAAGGCTTTTCGGCGAAAGCATAAGAAGCTAATATCTGATGATAGCACAACAGTAAACAAAGAGAGTAGCATATTTCAACCCTGCAGGCGCTACACAATGCAGAAATAAAATATAAAACATGCCTTACCTTTGACAAGATTATTTTGTTGGCATTCCAATATGTCCCATAAACATCACAATTGGTCCTTTTAAATGTCCATTTATTTGGCGCGTTTGATGCAGAAAAAAACAGCTTCCAAATTGCGCAACGTCACTGCAAAATATCTCAAAAGTTGCCTGTAAACTTTGCCAAAACATTTCAAACTACTTTTGTAATACAACTTTATGTATTTTTAAACGTTAATAATCGATCACATTGAAGACGGGTCTGTCTGTTTTCAATAGAGGACGAGAGGAAGCTAACGCTACTTTTCAAGTCTTGCGCATCTCTCAACAACAGTGTTACCCATTTCGTAGATGGCCATACTTCTTCATTGCACAAAGGAATAACCTCAACCAAATTCCAAAGACTGGTGACATCCACTGGAAGCAGTAGGAACTGAAAACAAGTGCCTAAGAAATATCTTTTCCCAGAGAACTCACTGAACAGACAGAGAGAAAAAAAACACTTAACGGTTAGTCCTTGGGGTTTTGACTGCTACATAAGTTCTGTTATACTCACAGACATGATTCAAACAGTTTTAGAAACTTCAGAGTGTCTACTATCCAAATCTACTAATAGTATACATATCTTATATTCTTGACATGAGTAGCAGGAAGTTGAAATTGGGCATGCTATTTATCCAAAAGTGAAAATGCTGCCCCCTACACCTTAAGAAGTTAAGAGCTTCTACCCCTAAGCCATACGACTCCTGAATAGCTAATAAAATGGCTACCTGGACGATATGATTTGTCCTCCTCACCCTCATTTTTAGGGTGCTGCTACTCTGTTTATTACCAATGCATAGTCACTTTACCTCTCTACCTACATGTACATATTACCTCAATTACCTCAACAATGTTTTATTAATTAATTTTTACTTCAGTTTATTTTACTAAATACTTTCTTAACACTTGTTTTTTTTAACTGCAATGTTGGTTAAGGGCTTTTAAGTAAGCATTTCACTGTTGTATTCGGCTTATGTGACACATTTATGTTTTAAAGCACTCTATTTAAAACCCTATCCCAACCATATGATAAGAGAGTAAAAAAAATGTAATTTTGATTTGATAATTTTTTTCTTCACTTATGGTTGGGAAAGGGCCTTGTGGCCTTGTGGCATGTCAAATAAAGCACTTTATAACAATGGCCTGCGAAACGGTTCAAATCATTCAAAATTCAGGAGTTTTATTAGCATGAATCCAGATAGACAGGTAATATCACGCACCTCATACCGTGACAACGTTATTACAGTCAGGAACGTGAACAGGCGGCGAGATAGAATTATGTCAAATGTAAATGACATTGGGGAAAATCCTAATGTAATTTCAATATTTTTGGGCCTCTGCGGATGACATTGACATTCATTATTCCAAAATGCCAATTTTATTGCACTGGGGTAATAAAAAAGGTGACGTATCATTGTCACTAGAGTATTTTCATTCTAATCAGATGGCCTATATGAGCATATGCTGCATGGAATCCATATTAGGACGTCAGTTGTGAGACTAAAACACAGTTGTCAGACTCTGTATGTGCTGGTTACACAGTGGTCGTAGTGACAGAACAAGCTTGTACTGCAGCCTGTTGAGTGGCTTCTGGGTTGTTAGGCATGTATTGATAGGGTCAGGCTCTCCCCAGATTAACATGTGTACCCAAGGTCTACTTCAGTTTACGACTCACTCAAGAACCAGCGAGAGGGGAGACATGACAGCTGGCTCATTACAGATGCAACAAGCTCTTGTTACAGTTTCTTTAATAGCTTTGGTAAAATGTTTACAAGTATATGGTACATTTTCACAGATCATCAAAACGCCAGGCATTTCAAATCATACAGTAACTTTTTCATCACACTTAATCAGTGTTTCATCTAGAAATACATGTTCATATAAATTAATTGCCTTTCACAATACAATGCTTACATTTCCTTTAATATGATTCTCTTCTTTTTTGTTAAAATACATATTACTATCACTTTATCTGACTGCTCTTTAATTGATAATCCCTTAAACATTTTGTAAACCTATAGATTTTACATGTAAACTGTTTTGTCTACTACAGATTAATACAAATGTATGTCTGTAAAGTAGAAACATAAAAAGCATGATATATACTCAAATGTATTACTATGTCCTGATGGCTATTATGATTTTACTTCACAGTAAGTTTTTACTGGGTGGAGTGTCACGCCCTGACCTTTGGTTTGGTCATGGTGTGATTTGGGTGGGCATTCTATGTTTTTTTTCTATGTTTTGGTATTTCTTTGTTTTGGTCGGGTATGGTTCTCAGTCAGAGACAGCTGTCTATCGTTGTCTCTGATTGGGAACCATACTTTGGTAGCTTTTTCCCAAATATGTTTTGTGGGTAGATGTTTTCTGTTTAGTGTTTTGCACCTGACAGGACTGTTTAGGTTTCGGTTATTCACTTTGTTATTTTTGTTTAGTGTTCAGTTTAAATAAGTTAAACACTTACCACGCTGCGCTTTGGTCCGATTCCTCTTCATCCGATGATGACACCCGTTACAGAACTACCCAGCACCAACAGCCAAGCAGCGTGGTATGGTGGAGCAGAGGGTTCAGGACTGCTGGACATGGGAGGAGATATTGGACGGAAAGGGACCCTGGAGACAGGCTGGGGAATATCGCCGCCCGCAGCAGCAGGCACGAGAAGCAGCCCCCAATTCTTTTTTCGCGGGGTGGCACACTGGGAGGTTACACTGGGAGGTTAGCAGAGTCAGGCGATAGACCTGAGCCAACATCCCATGCTTTCCGGAAGCAGCGTGGTACTTGTCAGGCACCATGTTATGCGGTAAAGCGCACGGTGTCTCCAGTGCGTGCTCATAGCCTGGAGCGCTATATGCCAGCCCCCCGCAAGTGCCATGCGAGAGTGGGCATCCAGCCAGGGCGGATTGTGGCAGCTCAGCGCGCTTAGTCTCAGGTGCGCCGTTTCAGCCCAGGGTATCCTGCGCCGGCTGTGCACACTGTCTCCGGTGCGCTGGGGCTGGTCAGTTCGTCCTATGTCTGCGCTACACCCTTGCCGGGCTAAACTGGGCATTGAGCCAAATGGAGAGGTGCGAGTGGTAAGCACCAGATTTCCATTGCTCCCCCCCACGCGGTTCGACCTGTGCCTGTGTAGCCGATGTGAAATGGCTACCTAGTTAGCGGTGGTGCGTGCTAGTGGTGTTTCAATCGGTGACGTCACTTGCTCTGAGACCTTGAAATAGTGGTTCCCCTTGCTCTGCAAGGGCCGCGGCTTTTGTGGAGCGATGGGTAACGATGCTTAGAGGGTGACTGTTGACGTGTGCAGGAGGGTGACTGGTTCGCGCCCAGGTCGGGGCGAGGGGACGGACTTAAATTCTATACTGTTACACCTGCACTCTGGAGGGGCCGGGCTAAAGTGGGCATTCAGCCTGGAGCAAAGAGGGTCCCCAGTCCTGGGCCCGCTACGAGTGTCCCCAGTCCGGGGTCGGCAGCGGGGGTTTATGCTCTAGAGGCGCCACCAAAGTGGGCCAAGCCAGAGGTGGAGCGGGGTCTACGTCCCTCACCAGAGCCGCCACCGCGGAGGAATGCCCACCCAGACCCATCCCTATAGGTTCAGGTTTTGCGGCCGGAGTCCGCACCTTTGGGGGCGGGGGGGGGGCACAGTCACTCCCTGAGCTTTTTATGTCTCTATTTTGGTTTGATCAGGGTGTGATTTTGGGTGGGCATTCTGTGTTCTTTTTTCTATGTTTTTGTATTTCTTTGTTTTGGCTGGTTATGGTTGTCTCTGATTGGGAACCTGATTGGGTAGCTTTGCCCCACATATGTTTTGTGGGTAGTTGTTTTCTGTTTATTGTTTTGCACCTGACAGGACTGTTTCGGTTTCGGTTATTCACGTTTAGTGTTCAGTTTAAATGAAAAGTCATGTACACTTACCACGCTGTGCTTTGTCCGATTTCTCTTCATCCGATGACGACACCCGTTACAGGGAGCTTCACATTGCTTTACTAAAATTGTATTGGCCAATACAGTACTGTAATACCATAATATATGTAATTTATGTAGTAGATACTTTTATCCTTAGTGACAACAGTCCACACATTTTGGTATGTGACCCCATTGGGAATTGAACCACTACAATACACAATTACAATATATGATTGCCATCCCCACGATGGTACCACCCTCTTTCAGTCTATGGATGAGGCATGCAATTATTTCAGTCCAGACCTGTCAGTCTTGGATTCACCATACCAAAAGGTTTTTCCCCAAGTTTCATGAACAATTTACTGCAAATTCGATGGGAACCTTTGGCTAAATGTTCAAGACAGGCTTGATGCAAACTAGTGCCTACTAAACATTGTGTATTTCATTTGATTACATAGTGACAAATGTATTCAATACTCACACCTTTTATCACACATGGGATAGATGTTCAGTCAATTTTAATTGGTAGTGCAAGTGTAATGTGTAACTGAACAGCTGCAAAGGAAGGAAGACCAAGAGAGATACAAAGATAGTGAGCCTTCGTTACGAGAGTTCGGGAATCCAGGATATGTCTTACCAGGATCCACAGACGCAAAGGAAGTTGAATATGTTTACTCCTTCAATGCCAATCACTCTAATGTGAGGTGAGTCATTTAATCTAGAAAAAAAAACAAGGAAGTGGCAGGTTTGATCATGAGTTTCAACACAATTTCAAATCTAGTGCAGTTTTGAAATGTGATCTCAATTTCTGTTACACAACCTTTCTCTCATTTCTATTACTTAATGCCATGATTACATTTTGAATGTTAGAATATATGAAGGTGTCAAGATACTCTACTTGCAGCCCTAACATTCTATAATTCATTCAATTAAGACGGAACACTAGATGTTTAATAAATACATATTGAGCTATTCAAAGCCAGCTATGGATCCCATGTAAGGTTAATTTGGGAGATCTTATGCTGTGAACTGTCTGCATATTTCAAACGGTTGCCATAGCAGCTTTGTGAAACATAATTTATTCAGCAACGTACTTGTGTGGATGGTGTTGGGTTAATAAAGCTAGCTAATTGTGGAACGGAATGGTATGTCTTATTACTAGGAGAATCAGCAACTGTTTTCATACGAAACTTATTGTTTCAGCACTCTCTCCTTGCAACGTCATGACAAAGTTTGAAATTAATTTACATTACTGTACATTCAAAGGGCAATTTTGAAACATGTAAAAAAAATATTGGGGGAATTAACTGATTGAACTAAATTGAGAAGATATCTATAAGGGCACAAGGTGAGACCTAAACGCAGACACAGGAGGCAGATGGTTGAGCTCTGATATTTATAATAGCAAAAGGGGTCGGCAACAGGTAGGTCAGGGACAGGTGAGAGTTCATAAACCAGGTTAGAGACCAAACTGCACCTGGCGATAGGCAGGCTCGAGGTCAGGACAGGAAGGGGGTTCGGTGATCAGGTCCGAGTCCAAACAATACAAGGGGATAGGCAGGCTTGAGATCAGAACAGGCAGAGTGGTTAGGCAGGCGGGTTCGGCGTCAGGACAGGCAAGGGTCAAAACCAGGAGGGCTAGGAATTAACAGAGACTGGGAAAAGTAGGGGTTAGGAAAAATGCTGATTGAATTGGTAAAACAAGATGAACTGGCACAGAGAGACAGGAAACACAGGGATAAATACACCGGGAATAATAAGCGACACCTGGAGGGGGGTGGAGACAAGTACAAGGACAGGTGAAACAGATCAGGGCGTGACAATATCATTATCTTGTATTTTGGTGATTAAGTCAAAACTGTAACTCGGCCACTCAGGAACATTCACAGTCTTCTTGATAAGCAATCCCAGTGCAGATTCGGCTTTGTGTTTTAGGAGCTCAGATGCAATAATTTAATAACCTAATATCCAACGTCATCAGGGTATAATGACAAACACTGCGGGGCACTAGTTTATAGAGTTTCAAAGGAAACACACAGGTGTCCGTAACCATGTCCGATGTGGCTTGATATCATTGGTTAATTTACAGATATAAATAGAACATATAAAAAACATAAATGGATAGCATGCGATCATAGATACAATGTGGCTACACAGGCCTAAAGACATTTACAATGAAAAGCAAAATCACAATAATCACAAGAATGGCTTCAGATCAAAGTCTAAGTTGATACCGAAGAAAGCAACAGTCTTTAAATTACAGATCCAGGCAACCTCTTGTTTTAACAATAAATTGTCATAGTCAAACCCTCTCCTAGGGAGGGTGACGTGTTTGATGCCGTAGGGACGAAATAGAGTAGTTTTCCTCCAAAATGTGGGCGTCAACTGGATACGTTGAGGTTTTGACCTAATGGTCTACGATGCTCTGATATTTGAACTTTTAATTCACGCTTCGTTTTACCCACATCATTTTTAGCACAAGGACAAGTGATAACACTTTTGATTGGTGTCTGTTTCCCTGTTTGGGGGTGTTTGAAGGATCTACATGTTAAGTGCCATTGCATTGAGCAAGGGAGGGTCTGAAAACACATTTGGGACCAAATGTGTTTTCAGACCCTCCCTTGGTGGTATTCTCACGGGGCAGAAATCTCGGAGTTAAAATGGTCCACTAATTTACCACCCCAAAACACCCCTGCATTACATCTATTTGCGCCTCGACCGGATGTAGATGGTCTGAAAACACACACAAGCAGACTGAACCAGGTTTCCCTCTAGGATTTTGCCTGTGCTTAGCTCCATATTGTTTATTTTATTTCCTGAAAATCTCCCCAGTCCTTAATGACAATAACATGATGCAGCCACTACCATGCTTGAAAATATGGATAGTGATACTCTGTAATGTGTTGTATTGGATTTGGCCCAAACATAACACTTTGTATTGAGGAGCAAAAGTGAATTGCTTTGACATATTTTTTTTGCAGTATAACTTTAGTGCCTTGTTACTTACTAACAAGATGCATGTTTTGGAAAATGTGTTATTCTGTACAGGCTTCCTTCTTTTCACTCTGTCAATTAAGTTAGTATTGTGGCGTAACCCCAATGTTGTTGTATCACAGACTTTAACTTCTTGCGTCGAGCCATCCCGGATCCGGGATCGTGACTACAGCCTCAAGCCCATTACCATAACGCAACTTTAACTATTCATGAAAATCGCAAATGAAATGAAATCAATATGCTAGCTCTCAAGCTTAGCCTTTTGTTAGCAACACTGTCACCTCAGATTTTCAAAATATGCTTCTCAACCATAGCAAAACAAGCATTTGTGTAACAGTATTGATAGCTAGCGTAGCATTTAGCGTAGCATTTAGCGTTAGCATTCAGCAGGCAACATTTTCATAAAAACCAGAAAAGCATTCAAAGAAAATCATTTACCTTTGAAGAACTTCAGATGTTTTCAATGAGGAGACTCAGTTAGATAGCAAATGTTCAGTTTTTCCTGAAAGATTATTTGTTTAGGACAAATCGCTCTGTTTTCTGCGTCACGTTTAGCTACGAAAAAAACCTGTATCCAGGATTGTGTAAATCTATCTGCAAGCTCATTAGCATAACGCAACGTTAACTATTCATGGAAATCGCAAATGAAATGAAATTGTCACGACTTCTGCCAAAGTCGTTGCCTCTCCTTGTTCGGGCGGTGCTCGGCGTTCGACGTCACCGGTCTTCCAGACATCATTGATCCTTTTTTCATTTTCCATTGGTTTTGTCTTGTCTTCCCACACACCTGTTTTCAATCCCATTCAATCCCATACCTGTTGTGTATTTAACCCTCTGTTTCCCCTCATGTCTTTGTCAGAGATTATTTTATTTGTCAGTGTAGTGTGATTGTTGTATAGGTGCGCGTCGGGTCCTCGTACCCATGTTTGTTTGTTTATGTACAGTTAGTGTTATGGAGCATACTCGTTGGACTTTATTAAAAGACTCCATTTTACACTCCATTTGACTCTCCTGCGCCTGACTTCCCTGCCACCTATTACACCTATGCATGACAGAAATAAATCTATTTGCTCTCAAGTTTAGCCTTTTGTTAAGAACACTGTCATCTCAGATTTTCAAAATATGCTTTTGAACCATAGCTAAACAAGCATTTGTGTAACAGTATTGATAGCCTTGCATAGGATTATGCCTGGCATTCAGCATGCAACATTTTCACAAAAATCAGAAAAGCATTCAAATAAAATCATTTACCTTTGAAGAACTTCAGATGTTTTCAATGAGGGAGACTCTCAGTTAGATAGCAAATGTTCAGTTTTTACAAAAAGATTATTTGTGTTGACAAATCGCTCCGTTTTCTTCATCACGTTTGGGTAAGAAAAAATAAAATTAAAATAAAATAAAATAAAAAATTAAGTCATTAAAACGCAAACTTTTTTTCCAAATTTACTCCATAATATCGACAGAAACATGGCAAACGATGTTTAGAATCAATCCTCAAGGTGTTTTTCACATATCTATCGATGATAAATCCTTCGTGGCAGTTGACTTTCTCTTCTGAAGAAATGGAACGCGCATGGACCTAGAGATTACGCAATAATTTCGACACAGAACACCGGGCGGACACCTGGTAAATGTAGTCTCTTATGGTCAATCTTCCAATGATATGCCTACAAATACGTCACAATGCTGCAGACACCTTGGAGAAACGACAGAAAGGGCAGGCTCATTCCTGGCGCATTCACAGCCATATAAGGAGACATTGGAACACAGCGCCTTCAGAATCTGGGGCATTTCCTGTATGAAACTTCATCTTGGTTTCGCCTGTATCATTAGTTCTGGGGCACTCAAATCAAATCAAATCAAATCAAATTTATTTATATAGCCCTTCGTACATCAGCTGATATCTCAAAGTGCTGTACAGAAACCCAGCCTAAAACCCCAAACAGCAAACAATGCAGGTGTAAAAGCACGGTGGCTAGGAAAAACTCCCTAGAAAGGCCAAAACCTAGGAAGAAACCTAGAGAGGAACCGGGCTATGTGGGGTGGCCAGTCCTCTTCTGGCTGTGCCGGGTAGAGATTATAACAGAACATGACCAAGATGTTCAAATGTTCATAAATGACCAGCATGGTCGAATAATAATAAGGCAGAACAGTTGAAACTGGAGCAGCAGCACAGTCAGGTGGACTGGGGACAGCAAGGAGCCTTCATGTCAGGTAGTCCTGGGGCACGGTCCTAGGGCTCAGGTCAGTTGAAACTGGAGCAGGAGCATGGCCAGGTGGACTGGGGACAGCAAGGAGTCCTCATGTCAGGTAGTCCTGGGACATGGTCCTAGGGCTCAGGTCCTCCGAGAGAGAGAAAGAAAGAGAGAAGGAGAGAATTAGAGAACGCACACTTAGATTCACACAGGACACCGAATAGGACAGGAGAAGTACTCCAGATATAACAAACTGACCCTAGCCCCGACACATAAACTACTGCAGCATAAATACTGGAGGCTGAGACAGGAGGGGTCAGGAGACACTTGGCCCCATCCGAGGACACCCCGGACAGGGCCAAACAGGAAGGATATAACCCCACCCACTTTGCCAAAGCACATCCCCCACACCACTAGAGGGATATCTTCAACCACCAACTTACCATCCTGAGACAAGGCCGAGTATAGCCCACAAAGATCTCCGCCACGGTACAACCCAAGGGGGGCAACCCAGACAGGCCGACCACAACAGTGAATCAACCCACCCAGGTGACGCACCCCCCCAGGGACGGCACGAGAGAGCCCCAGCAAGCCAGTGACTCAGCCCCCGTAACAGGGTTAGAGGCAGAGAATCCCAGTGGAAAGAGGGGAACCGGCCAGGCAGAGACAGCAAGGGCGGTTCGTTGCTCCAGAGCCTTTCCGTTCACCTTCCCACTCCTGGGCCAGACTACACTCAATCATATGACCCACTGAAGAGATGAGTCTTCAGTAAAGACTTAAAGGTTGAGACCGAGTTTGCGTCTCTGACATGGGTAGGCAGACCGTTCCATAAAAATGGAGCTCTATAGGAGAAAGCCCTGCCTCCAGCTGTTTGCTTAGAAATTCTAGGGACAATTAGGAGGCCTCGTCTTGTGACCGTAGCGTACGTGTAGGTATGTGGCAGGACCAAATCAGAGAGGTAGGTAGGAGCAAGCCCATGTAATGCTTTGTAGGTTAGCAGTAAAACCTTGAAATCAGCCCTTGCTTTGACAGGAAGCCAGTGTAGAGAGGCTAGCACTGGAGTAATATGATCAAATTTTTTGGTTCTAGTCAGGATTCTAGCAGCCGTATTTAGCACTAACTGAAGTTTATTTAGTGCTTTATCCGGGTAGCCGGAAAATAGAGCATTGCAGTAGTCTAACCCAGATAATATCTTTGCAGGTTTGGAAACGTCAGAGTTTTTTCTTTCCAAAGCTGTCAAGTATATGCATAGTCGAGCATCTTTTTGTGACAAAATATCTTGTTTAAAACGGGAACGTTTTTTATCCAAAAATTAAAAGAGCGCCCCCTATCTCGAAGAAGTTAAACTCTAACTGTTTTAAAGTCACAATTGGCCTCATGGTGAAATCCCTGAGTTTTCCTTCCTCTCAGGCAACTGACTTAGGATGGACGCATGTATCGTTGTAGTGACTGGATGTATTGATACACAATCCAAAGTATAATTAATAACTAAACTATGCTCAAAGGAATATTCAGTGTGCTTTAAAAATGTTTTACCCATCTACCTATAGGTGCCCTCCCTAGTCTTTGTGGTTGAATCTGTTTGAAATTCACTGCTCGACTGAGGGACCCTACAGATAATTGTATGTATGGGGTACAATTTGACTAGGTGAAAAGTTGACTAGGTGAAAAATATGTTGATGTTCTTTTGAGCAAGGCACTAAACCGTAGTTGCTCTGGATAAGAGTGTCAAATTTTTTTTATTCCTATTCTTGCACACAGAGTAAGTGCATGCAGCTTGTTAAGCAGAATCTTTACTCCGGAACTTACAAAAGGGTTGAATACTTATTTACTGATGACATTTCAGCTTTTCATATTTATTTACTTTGTAAAAATGTTGAAAAATGAAATCCCAGTGTGACATTATGAGGGTATTGTGTGTAGATCAGTGACACAAAATCACAATTTAATAAATGTTTCATTCAGGCTGTAATGCAACAAAATGTGAAAAAAAGTAAAGGGGTGTGAATTCTTTCTGAAGGCACTGTATGTCTCTCTTTTTATTTGTGGGAATACTTGTGAACAGATTTCACAAGCTCTACCAATGTAATCATTGTGTATAGTAGACTTGTCTTGAAATACATTAAGTCAGGGGTTTTCAAACTTGGGTTCGCAGCCCCCTAGGTGTCCGGAGGCAGCCTACTGCAGGGGGTCCGTGAATGTAAAATAAATGACAAAATAAAAAAGGGGGAAAATCATTTATTTTATGAATATTGTTAGCTGTAACAGAATACCATCGTTTATACCATTTTTATGTTACATTTAGTCATTTAGCAGACACTCTTATCTACAACAACAGATTTTTCACCTAGTTAGTTCAAGGATTAAAATAGTAACCTTTTTGCCCAATACTCTTAAAACAATGTATTTATTATAGTTCAGAGTAAACTTGGTTGTGTAGTGAAAGATGTCTACAAAAAAAATCAACACAGATCAACATAGTACAAAACTACATTCAAAACCTAAGAGTTTAGAAAACTCTCCACATAATTATGAAAATAATAACAAAGCGATAAAACAAATGTAAGCGATAGTTGCACATTCTGTGTGTGTGCACGTGTATTTGTGTGAGAGAGACAGTGAGGGAATGTTAGTACTGTATGTATGTAATTGTGTGTGTACTGTATGTGTGTTTTCGCCCCGTGTGTCTGTGTGCGAGAGGAGGAGAGTGTGTGTGCATGAGAAAGAGCGCAGGGAGAAGTTGTTAAGCCATAATTGCTTACTTGGAATCCTTTATGATCTTTTCAGTCGAGCAATTAACTAGAATTAAATGGCCTTTGATAATTGGATAGAGGTCCCGCTTGTTGTTTCAGCGTGACTAGGTAATGACAGCGTGTAACTCAAGTCTTGAGTCGAACACAAAGGGGCATAAAGGAAAAAGGTTGAGAATATACTGTAATGCAATGAGAGTGATAGAGAGAGGGAGAGAGAGAGAGAAAGAAGAGAGAAAAAGGAAATATGCAATGAGTGAGTGACAGATACAGAGAGAGAGGAGAGAAGAGAGAGAAAGGGGGGAAGAGAGAAATCAGCCAACTTACACTGTGTAATGAAGTGGGGTCAGAAGGCACAGCATGCATTTTCTTCCCACCTAATTCCCCTCCTTTCTTTAATGGAGCTGATGTGCTGACCCTGACACACCAGAGAAGCCTCTATTACTGGGTGGTGGAGGCCAAGTTAATGATGGCGCAGGAGCGCGTGTGTGCATGTGTTTACCAGCTGAAGAGTGAAGTTTCTTCCATTCCCTATCCCTGGCTTGGGCTCAGCATACAAAAGTAATTGCACCCCACTGGCTATTCCATGCACACAGACTTCTGAGTAATTACTGCCCAGCTTGCTCAGAAGCCAGTTTTCACAATGGCTTGATATTTGAGTGTGTGTACCTGAAGGTATCCCACACATACTGTTAGTGGAAGACGCAGGAGAACCAGCCTCTTCCAATTCCTGTTTATGGTTTCTGCCACTGACTTCTACTTAATTATTAGTCTGAATAAATTATCTACAAAGCACAGCAGTGTCAGAGCATGCCAGCAGAGGGCAAGAGCTGGCAGCTTCAAAGGGGCCTTTGCCAGTCCTATGGGCTTCATTCCACTTAACAGAAGTCACATAGTATATAATGTATGTTCCATCCTCAGCGCTTTATATGGCAAAAGGTCCCCAAGAGGTAACCCTGTTCCTCTCGTGACATGAAGAAGTGACAGACATGTTAATTGGCCTGCTTGGCAACAGGGATCAATTTCTGGGCAGATTTAAATTTTAATTTGAGTGATCGCCTATAGATAACTCAAGACAGATAGCTTGGGAGAATATGTTAAATGCTAAGTAGGTAGATTCTACTGGTATTCCCTAACATGTACAGTCCAATTCAGTTTGGCTAAGATTTAGTGAAGCTGTGCACTGTTTGCTTCACAGTTTATAAAAACACATCCTTGCCGCTCTTGCACCCCTTTTGTTTCTAATGCCTCATGTTTAAAGGAAAGATTCACCCATTTTGAATGTTATATCGTTTTTTTGAACATCTCTCAGCGATATTCTATCAATTCCTGGGGTCAGTTTATGTTCATGTTTTCATGTACATCATGAGCTTTTGCCGTTTACGTAGGCAGAAATACAACCGGTATGAGGTAGCATTGTAATAAAGCCGCTTTCACCACTCTGGAAGTTAATAGGAAGATTACTTTTAGATTGAGAAACCATCTATCACATATGGCCGATTTTATTACTAGCCAATACTGTAAAAATGTCCCTGTAAATTTCTAGCGTTATACTGGCACCAGTATTAGTAGGAAGCTAAGTATTTGTTTCTTGGGCTTCAGGAATGTGACTGAAAAGTGCCTCAGGCCTTGAAAAATTAATAAATAAAAGCTGACTGAAAGTATAAAGGGATATCTTTTGGTGAATACCGTGGTCAAGGCTACGACTGCAATGAGTGGAGCTTATGCAGATGTTCAAAAGCACATATCAGACCGAGAGCCTAATGCTTCTTAGGTAGTTCTTCATGAGTTTTAGTTTAGAAAACGATCTCTCTACAGGATTGGGAAAAACAGCTTGAGTACAGCCGTAGCAACATTAGGGAACATGGACAGATGGGAGCGTATCTTCAAATACATCAGTTCTGCAACATCTTTAACTGAGCCTCTTAATTGCCGGCCTCAACACGTTACGGAAAGAGATTAACTGTATAGGAGGCTCTGGGGACAGGTCGTCTGGATACTTGAGAGTCAATAAATGAGAAAATGCAAACCGATTATCATCCTTAGCGGACCACAGTTCTTGAGGGCTTGAACAAAAAAAGCAGTTCTTGAGTTGTGTGATTGTGTGATTGCAATGTCAACAGTCCCTTATCTCCACACCAAACTGAAAGTCTTCCAACTAGCTTGGAAAGACAGTACCATGCAGTATCGAAGAGCCCTCACTGCCGCTCGATCATCCTATTTTTACAACTTAATTGACAAAAATAAGAACAATCCGAAATGTATTTTTGATACTGTCGCAAAGCTAACTAAAAAGCAGAATTCCCCAAGAGAGAATGGCTTTCACTTCAGCAGTAATAAATTAATTAATTTGATCATTGGAAAGCAAATTTACGGACTCCTCTTTAAATCTGTGTATTCCTCCAAAGCTCAGTTGTCCTGAGCTTGCACAACTCTCTCAGGACCTAGGATCAAGAGACACTCAAGTGTTTTAGTACTATATCTCTTGACACAAGGGTGAAAATATTCATGGCCTCTAAACCTTGAAGCTACATACTGGACCTTATTCCAACTAAACTACTGAAAGAGCTGCTTCCTGTGCTTAGCCCTCCTATGTTGAACATAATAAATGTCTCTCTATAGTTGTGTACCAAACTCACTAAAAGTGGCAGTAATAAAGCCTCTTGAAAAAGCCAAACCTTGACTCAGAAAATATTTTAAAAACTATCGGCCTATATCGAATCTTCCATTCCTCTCAAAAATGTTAGAAAACGCTGTTAAGCAGCAACTCACTGCCTTCCTGAAGACAAACAATTTATTCAAAATGGTTCAGTCTGTGCTTAGACCCTATCATAGCGCTGAGACTTCACTTGTGAAGGTGGTAAATTACCTTTTGATGGCATCAGACTGAGGCTCTGCATCTGTCCTCGTGCTCCTGGACCTTAGTGCCGCATTTGATACCATCGATCACCACATTCTTTTGGAGAGATTTGAAACCCAAATTGGTCTACACATACAAGTTCTGGCCTGGTTTAGATCTTATCTGTGGGAAAGATATCAGTTTGTCTTGGTGGATGGTTTGTCCTCTGACAAATCAACTGTAAATGTCGGTGTTCCTCAAGGTTCCGTTTTAGGCCCATTATTGTTTTCACTATATATTTTACCTCTTGGGGATGTCATTTGAAAACATAATGTTAACTTTCACTGCTATGCGGATGACACACAGCTGTACATTTCAATGGAACATGGTGAAGCCCCAAAATTGCCCTTGCTAGAAGCCTGTGTTTCAGACATAAGGAAGTGGATGGCTGCAAACGTTCTACTTTTAAACTCGGACAAAACAGAGATGTTTGTTTCAGGTCCCAAGAAACAAAGAGATCTTCTGTTGAATCTGACCATTAATCTTGATGGTTGTACAGTCGACTCAAATAAAACTGTGAAGGACCTCAGCATTACTCTGGACCCTGATCTCTCTTTTGACGAACATATCAAGACAGGACAGGACAGCTTATTTCCACCAACATTGCAAAAATCAGAAACTTTGTTAAAAAATAATGCAGAAAAATTAAACCATGCTTTTGTTACTTCTAGGTTAGACTACTGCAAAGCTCTACTCTTTGCCTACCTGGATAAAGCACTAAATTAACTTCAGTTAGTGCTAAATACGGCTGCTAGAATCCTGACTAGAACCAAAACATTTGATCATATTACTCCAGTGCTAGCCTCCCTACACTGGCTTCCTGTTAAGGCAAGGGCTGATTTCAAGGTTTTACTGCCAACCGACAAAGCTTTACATGGGCTTGCTCCTACCTATCTTTTCCAATTTGGTCCTGCAGTACATATCTACATGTACTCTATGGTCACAAGACGCAGGCCTCCTAACTGTCCCTAGAATTTCTAAGCAAACAGCTGGAGGCAGGGCTTTCTCCTATAGAGCTCCATTTTTATGGAATGGTCTGCCTACCCATGTGAGAGACGCAAACTCAGTCTCAACCTTTAAGTCTTTACTGAAGACTCATCTCTTCAGTGGGTCATATTGATTGAGTGTAGTCTGGCCAATGAGTGTTAAGGTGAACGGAAAGGCTCTGGAGCAACGAACCGCCCTTGCTGTCTCTGCCTGGCCGGTTCCCCTCTCTCCACTGGGATTCTCTGCCTCAAACCCTATTACAAGGGCTGAGTCACTGGCTTACTGGTGCTCTTCCATGCCATCCACTCACTTGAGTGGGTTGAGTCACTGACGTGGTCTTCCTGTGTGGGTTGGCTCCCCCCCTTGGGTTGTGCCGTGGCGGAGATCTTTGTGGACTATACTCGGCCTTGTCTCAGTATGGTATGTTGGTGGTTGGAGATATCCCTCTAGTGGTGTGGGGGATGTGCTTTGGCAAAGTGGGCGGGGTTATATCCTGCC
Organism: Oncorhynchus keta; assembly: GCF_023373465.1. NCBI lineage: Eukaryota > Metazoa > Chordata > Actinopteri > Salmoniformes > Salmonidae > Oncorhynchus > Oncorhynchus keta. The sequence goes on along the minus strand of NC_068422.1, from coordinate 54,740,610 downwards.
TGTTTGGCCCTGTCCAGGGTTATCATCGGATGGGGCCACAGTGTCTCCTGACTCCCCCAGTGTCAGTTTATATGTCGGCGGGCTAGGGTCAGTCTGTTATATCTGGAATATTTCTCCTGTCTTATCCGGTGTCCTGTGTGAATTTAAGTAAAGCCAACTGACATTTAATCCTGAGGTGCTGACTTGTTTGCAACCTCGACAACTACGGTGATTACTGTTATTTGACCATGCTGGTCATTTATGAACATTTGAACATCTTGGCCATGTTCTGTTATAATCTCCACCCAGCACAGACAGAAGAGGACTGGCCACCCCTCATAGCCTGGTTCCTCTCTAGGTTTCTTCCTAGGTTTTGGCCTCTCTAGGGAGTTTTTCCTAGCCACCGTACTTCTACACCTGCATTGCTTGCTGATTTGAGTTTCCTGCTGGGTTTTTGTACAGCACTTCAATATATTTTTTATTTTTTATTTTATTTCACCTTTATTTAACCAGGTAGGCTAGTTGAGAACAAGTTCTCATTTGCAACTGCGACCTGGCCAAGATAAAGCATAGCAGTGTGAACAGACAACACAGAGTTACACATGGAGTAAACAATTAGCAAGTCAATAACACAGTAGAAAAATGGGCAGTCTATATACAATGTGTGCAAAAGGCATGAGGAGGTAGGCGAATAATACAATTTTGCAGATTAACACTGGAGTGATAAATGATCAGATGGTCATGTACAGGTAGAGATATTGGTGTGCAAAAGAGCAGGAAAGTAAATAAATAAAAACTGTATAAAAACAGTATGGGAATGAGTTAGGTGAAAATGGGTGAGCTATTTACCTATAGACTATGTACAGCTGCAGCGATCGGTTAGCTGCTCGGATAGCTGATGTTTGAAGTTGGTGAGGGAGATAAAAGTCTCCAACTTCAGCGATTTTTGCAATTCGTTCTAGTCACAGGCAGCAGAGTACTGGAACGAAAGGCGGCCAAATGAGGTGTTGGCTTTAGGGATGATCAGTGAGATACACCTGCTGGAGCGCGTGCTACGGATGGGTGTTGCCATCGTGACCAGTGAACTGAGATAAGGCGGAGCTTTACCTAGCATGGACTTGTAATATATCAGCTGATGTAAGCAGGGCTATATAAATATATTTGATTTGATCTCTGGTATATCTTGGCATGCATCATTCAAAACTAAGTTGAAAGTTTGTGCAGAGCAGTGGGCATACAATGACTATACAAAACATTAAGAACACCAGCTCTTGCCATGAGCTAGACTGACCAGGTGAATCCAGTAATTGTAATTGTAATGAATACTCAGGGAGAAAAAGGTGTAGTTTCACGCACAGAACGTGGCAGATGTGGGGGAGCAGAGGTGGATGCCTATCTCGGGGGCGAGGTCCAGCAGGCTGGTCCGACGAGGTCGTAGACTGACCTGACGTTCTGCGTCGAGGCTGATGTCCAGTGGGTCTGTTCGGGGGTCAACCCTGAGGTCAGGGAGCAGGAAGAGCCAGACCGTTATGGTGAAATGCATGAATGATCTCTGGGGTGAAGATGTCCTGGTCGGGGACCCAGGACCGGTCTTCAGACCCATAACCTTCCCAGTCCACTTAGTAGTGGATGCGACCTCAGACATCCAACGGTGGGGGCGTACTGCGGGTAGAGGCTGGAGGATGGAGAGGACTGTAGGTGACCGGTTTTAACAGAGACACAAGGAAGGATGAGGAGATTTTATACTGAGGGGGTAACTGGAGGCGGTACCTGACAGGGTTGATTCGATGGGTTATCTTGAAGAGACCAATGAAGTGAGGACAGAACTTTTTGCAGGGGAGCCGGAGCCAGATGTCACTGGTAGAGAACCACACGCTGTCAGGGGTGGAAGGGTGCCGTAGGTCGGCGGCGTCTGTCGGCTTTTCTGGGTATTAGAGGCTTCCTACAGATACCGGTGAGCGGTCTCTCATACACGCTCACTACGCCAAAACCAGTCGCCGACATCTGGGACAGTACCAGGCTCCACCTCCCAGGGACAAATTGGGGGGTTGGTAACCAAGGACACACTGAAACGGAGTAACGTGGAAGGATGAGTGCCTGAGTTAGATCTGAGCATATTCAGCCCAGGCTATATACGGACTCCAGTTGTGTGGAGAGGCAGAACATTGTTGGCAGAGGTGCTTACCTACTTCTTGGTCCAGGCGTCCCATCTGCCCGTTGGTCTTGGCGTGGTACCCAGAGGAGAGGCTGAGGGCGACCCCCAGTCAGTCACAGAAGGCTCGCCACACCTGGGAGACAAACTGGGGCCTGCGGTCAGAGACAATGTCCTCCGGAATCCCATACAGACGGAACACCTGCTGGAACATACATTCCGACCATTCTATGGCATTAGGTAAATAAGGAAGAGGAACCAGAAGACATATTTTTTTTAAACGGTCTACTATGACAAGGATGGTGGTGTTACCAGAGGATTCAGGAAGGTATGTGATAAAGTCAACAGCTATGTGGGACCAGGGTCTGTGAGGGATTGGCAAAGGTTGAAGCTTCCCAGAAGGGAGATGAGGGCTTTTGGTTTGGGCACAGACTGGACAGGAGAGTGCGTAATCCCTTACATCGGATGCCAGTGAGGACCACCATAACTTTCTTGCTCGTGTAATGCCCGGATATCCTGACCCAAAGGACATGTGACACCATTACATCAGTTGGGGTCTAACAGATGCTGGTACATAGCTCTTCCCAGATGGTGTCTCAGGAAGAGCTGGGTCTGAGGTCAGAGCTTCTTGTATGGCAGATTGAACTGACTGATCCAGTCCAATAATGCTAGACGAAAGAAGAATGGGTGTAGGGTCTGAGTTACTGGTCAGAATGTGAAACTGGTGGGAGAGAGCATCAGCTTTTACATTTTTCTTTCTAGGGATGTAAGTAACTTGAAAATGGAAGCGTGCGAAGAGAGCCCAGCGGGATTGTCTGGAGTTTAACCTCCTGGCCCCTCTGATATATTCAAGATTATGATGATCTGTTAGGACGAGACAGGGATGTTGTGCGCCCTCCAACCAGTGGCGCCACTCCTCGAGGGCCAGCTTGATGGTGAGGAGTTCTGTTCCCTAAATTGTGGGGATAACTTACTGGAGAAGAAGGCACAGGGATGTAACTTGGGAGGTGTTCCCACCCGCTGAGAGAGTATGGTTCGTACTTTTACTTTGGAGGCATCCACCTCCAGGGTGAAAGGACGAGTCGGATCAGGTTGGCGAAGGACACGAGCTGAGGTGAAGAGGCATTTCAAGTTGTTGAACGCAGTCAGGGCGGTATCAGTCCATTGAAGGGTCCGGGTATTTTGGCTGGTAAGGGCAGAGAGGGGAGCAGCAGTAGAACTAAAGTTCCGAATGAACCGGCAATAGAAGTTAGAGATCCTTAACTTCTTGGTGACAGGGGGCAGTATTTTCACGTCCGGATGAAATGCATGCCCAAATTCAACTGCCTGCTACTCATCCCCAGAAGATAATATATGCATATTGTTGGATGGAAAACACTATGAAGCTTCTAAAACTGTTTGAATCATGTCTGTGAGTAAAGCAGAACTTATTTAGCAGGCGAAACCCCAAGGACAAACCATTCATATATATTTTTTTCCAGGTCTCTCTTTTCTATGGGTTTTCATTGGGAATAAAGATTCCTAAGGGACCTTCTTGCAGTTCCTATCGCTTCCACTGGATGTACGGCCATCTTGAACGAGGTTAACTTAAAGTGTTAGAGGCACTTGACCAGAAAGCTAGCTACAGTTTGTTTTCCTCCGGTATTGAACAAAGATCATCCTGTCTTCAATTTGATTGATTATTTACATTTAAAAATACCTAAAGTTGTATTACTAAAGTAGTTTGAAATGTTTTGGCAAAGTTTATAAGTAACTTTCGAGATATTTTGTAGTCACGTTGCGCAAATTGGAAGCTGATTTTTTCTGGATCAAACGCGCCAAATACATGGACAGTTTGGATATATATCGACGGAATGAATCGGACAAAATGACCATTTGTGATGTTTATGGGACATATTGGAGTGCCACCAAAAGAAGCTCGTCAAAGGTAAGGCATGATTTATATTTTATTTCTGCGTTGTGTGGTGCCTGCAGGGTTGCAATATGCTATTGTCTCTGTTGTACTATCATCAGATAATAGCTTCGCCAAAAAGCTGTTGGCTGGATTCACAACGAGTGTTGCTTTCATTTCATACGTGTGATTTATTGAAAGTTTGAATTTTATAGCTTTTTTTTTTAGCAGCGCTCTGCATTTTTTCTGGCAATTGGCCAGATGAGACATTTGCGTCATGCCTATCCCAGAGAGGTAATGATAACCAGAAAAACAAGAAAGAGTGAACCAGCCTTGTAGGGCTCAACAGCAACAATACAAGGACAAGATCCCACAACATAGGTGGGCAAAAAGGCTACCTAAGTATGATTCCCAATCAGAGACAACGATAGACAGCTGCCTCTGATTGGGAACCACACGCAGCCAAACGCAAAGAAATACAAAACATAGAATGACCACCGGTGGTGGCTCCTGTGCGGGACGCAGACCCAGCTCCACCTCTGGCTCCCCCTAGTTTGGTGGCACCTCTGGTGCGGGGTCCCTTGTCGCCGACTCCGGACATTTACACATTACCACAGATTATTTAAACCAGACCACAACATCTTCCTTTCTTTCTTTGCCACCACATGTCTTCACACTACTAGTAAAGTGAACAAGTTTAGCTAATACAGTAACATTGTTTAAATTAAACAAATGATTAGCGGGGAGAGCCTATATGGACACTCCTGGCCTGCAAAACGATGACATACAGTGCATTCGGAAAGTATTTTGTAAAAGTATACATTTTGTTCATTTACAGCGTTAATTCATCTAAAACAACAGAAATATCATATTTACATAATTATACTCTTTACTCAGTACTTTGTTGAAGCACCTTTTGAAGCGATTACAGTCTCGAGTCTTCTTCTGTATGACACTACAAGCTTGGAAGACCTGCATTTGGAGAGTTTTTCCCCATTCTTCTCTACATATCCTCTAAAGCTCTGTCAGCTTGGATGGGAAGCATCGCTGTACAGCTATTTTCAGGTCTTTCCAGAGATGTTCGATTGGGTTCAAGTCCGGACTCTGGCTGGGCCACTCAAGGACATTCGAAGACTTGTCCCGAACCTTTTCCCCAGTCTAAGGTCCTGAGGGCTTTGGAGCAGGTTTTCATCAAGGATCTCTATGTACTTTGTTCTGTTCATCTCTCCCTTGATCCTGACTAGTCTCCCAGTCCTTGCCGCTGAAAAACATCCCCACTGCATGATCCGGCCACCACCATGCTTCACCGTAGGGATGGTGCCAGGTTTCCTCCAAATGTGACATTTGGCATTCAGGCCAAAGAGTTGACTTTTTAAATATTACAGACTTATTATGAAATGGATTAAATACATTTCCCCCTCAACAATCTACACACAATATCCCATAATGACAAAGCAAAAACAGGTGTTTAGAAATGATTGCAAATGTACTCAAAATCAAAACAGAAAAACCTTACTAACGTAAATATTCAGACCCTTTGTTAGGAGACTTAAAATTGAGCTCAGGTGCATCCTGTTTACATTGATCACCCTTGCGATGTTTCTACAAGTTGACCCCGAGCCTTCCTGCCATTCTCTACCAGCCTGACGATGACCCGTTTTCGAGCCTCTGACAGGCCTGACACCGAGCCTGCCTGCTGTTCTGTACCTTATTGACTCTGCCCTGGATTATGGACCTCTGCTGCCTTTGACCTGTCTTTGCCTGTCCCCTGTTTGGCTCAATAAACATGTGTGATTCTAGCTGTCTGCATCTGGGTCTTATACTGAGTTCTGATAAAGAGAAAGTTAGATAGGTTAGATAAACTGACACTGCATGCAGCCAGCTAGCTAAACAGACTCATCATCAAAATGTACAAATAACTTGGGTGGCTAGCAAGTTTAGATTGATATGAAACACATGCTGGCTGCATGTCCTACATTTCTATCAGATGTTGTTAAAATGTCTTACCTCCAAAGTAGTCGTGCATGACATTTAAACAATTTGGTGAATAAATAAAAAATGTACTTACATTTCGCAAAGTTATTCCTTTTTCTTCTGCAAATGTTTCTCCCAAGAGGGGACTTATCTGCCAGCAAGCAGTAGGATAAAAACAAACATGACAGCCCAAACCATCTCTAATATACACACCTTTACTTGGATAGCAGAGGGGTGAGTGAGCTGGTGATATGCTTTGTGGGAAATGCAGGAAACTGCAAAATTAGAGGAAGCTTGGGGAGATAGTTGCGCAATCTTGGGGGGGTAAGGGAAAATGCTGTTTTATTTTAAAAGTTAAGTTATTTAGCGTGTGTATTTTCAGAACAGAACATGTGAGGATGCTCGTATTGTATTAAATAAAAACTGCAAATCTTTCCTTTAACTGCTTTTAGCCATTTGCGAGTGTTCCCTTGCTCATGCCTAAGAAAAGTGGAGCAGACATGAGATGAGATAATATGTTTGCTAGCAGAAGTAAAATAATATTTACTTTATCTCTCAACCACCACTGAAATTTTGTGAGATCAGGACATAGTTTATCCCTCCAAGCCCTCAGGTATATTTTTACCATTGGAAAGCTTCCAAAATGGGACTCATTACTGGGTAGTAAAATGCCACTCCAGATTGCTAGTGTTGCTGAAATTTCCATTCAGGTTCTCTGTGCACAATTGGCAGATGCAGGCCAATGTAATTCCAAGTAAAACACACAGATATTACACTTAAACTGGCAGTGGAGAATCTGCCTTGAGGGGATTAACTGAAATTCACACAGGTCTCAGAGACAGGTATTGGGGAGAAGAAATTCTGATTATTTCGATTGAGAAAGCAATTAAAGGCCTCTGAATCTGTCACGTTCTGACCTTAGTTCTGTTATTAAATATTTTTTTTATTATGGTCAGGGCGTGAGTTGGGTGGGTTGTCTATGTTCGTTTTTTCTATAATTTGGGATTTCTATGTTCAGCCTAGTATGGTTCTCAATCAGAGGCAGTTGTCAATCATTGTCCCTGATTGAGAATCACACTTCGGTAGCCTGGTTTCACTTTAGAGTTGTGGGTGTTTCTCTTCCGTGTTAGTACCACATGGGAATGTTTTGTTCATTTCACGTTTATTGTTTTGTATTACGTAGTGTTCAGTTTATGTATTAAGATAAACTTTATGGACAATCAACACGCTGCAAATTGGTCCTCCGATCCTTCTCGCTATTCCTCAGAGGAGAACGAGATCCATTACAGAATCTGTTAACCAGTTTAATTGATCCACCTTTGTTTCCACTGTGTTGAAGTCAATCATATCAGATGAACAAATGTGTCTATTTTCAACATCTTACATGTGAGTGGCCTATACTGTCAGTGCATTCACTGTATGGTATCTATAACAGCTGGAGCCAGAAACATGTTAGTAGCACAATGGGGAAAGTAGCAACCTTATGAGGTTACAGTTTCTCAATCGTGTTTTGGAATGGTGGTCAAACGTACTTATAGCAGAACAATGATCAATTTGTCAAATACTTTTGCAGAATGTATGTATGATCATTTGTATTAAGTTTTCTTGCCCTGGTCCCAGGATTGCATATCTTAGACCACCGTTTGCAAAACATTAAATACAATTGGTCATGAATGAACACAAAACTAACTGTAAAGTGTTTAGAAAAAAATATTAAGTCATTGTTTTCCACAGAACAAAAGTGTGCAAATGTGTTCACTGTTTCTAGCAATGAGTAAATACTAGTGCACAATATTGTAAATGGCTCTATCGATGTAAATTAATATACACTATAGGCAATTGGGGTCGGTGCCATTTTAGATGAGGGAGGAAGATTATTTTGTTTATGAGCATAGCCTTATTTATATTACATCATATTGGATGACTGTCATTCATATTCCATTCACCCAGCTCAGTGAAACATCGATAGGTTTAGGCAATTACATTATACACATTTTTTTCGTATACCCATCATGAGGTTGCTATAACCTAGCCTTTGAATGAAAATGTACAATGTACAGGTCGAGAAAAATTTGAGTAAACAAGGTGCTTGCATCTAGCTGATCTAGGGTGTAATCAGTAGTCCAACAGTTGCAAACCAGAGTTTCTAGCAGACAAATTCAAGTATGTTTATCCCCGTTTTGTTCTGTTTGCTTCCGTTTAAGAAGCGATTTAACAGAATCGTTGAAAGGAATACACCCCTGATCACACAGAAACTCACATTCACACAAGTTCACATTCATAGAAACCTCATAAGTAGAATGCTCACTTTGACCATTGGATAATTATTCTCGTATCTAAACTCAGAAAAAAATTGCCCTTTTTCAGGACCCTGTCTTTTAAAGATAATTTGTAAAAATCAAAATAACTTCACAGGTCTTCATTGTAAAGGGTTTAAACAGTTTCCCATGCTTGTTCAATGAACCTTAAACAATTAATGAACATGCACCTGTGGAATGGTCATAAAAACAATGTCTTGAAATAGCCAAGTCAAAGCCCAGAGAATCCAATTGAGAATTTGTGGTATGACTTAAAGATTGCTGTACACCAGCGGAACACATTACACTTGAAGGGGCTGGAGAAGTTTTGCCTTGTAGAATGGGCAAAATTCCCAGTGGCAAGATGTGCCAAGATTATAGAGACATACACCAAGACACTTGCTGCAAAAGGTGGCTCCACAAAGTATTGATTTAGGGGGGATTAATAGTTATGCAAGCTCAAGTTCAGTTTTTTTGTCTTATTTCTTGTTTGATACACAATAAAACATATTTTGCATCTTCAAAGTGGTAGGCATGTTGTGTAAATCAAAATATCCCCCCCCCCCCCCCCAAAAAAAAAAATGTGTAATTAGTAAGATTCTAGGCGTCGGATTAGTAAGATTCTAGGCTTTCGATACATGGGAAACACTTGTAATTTTCATGAATGTTTAATATGACTATTTATGTAGCGATCAACTTATGTTGTGGAATTTCAGCCCGCTACCGGGTTCCGTGCTCAGAGGTTAAGGACAGGAGCCACACCCCACTACCCTCCAGAAACAACTAACTGGCCCTGGTCTTCGTGCAGTCACATGTAGTGGGTTTTTATGCACACAAAACCAGTGGAGTGGAAAAGACAACCAGAAACTGGCAGGCCCCCCCCATAACCACGGAGGTGCTCCCGAGCCGATGTAGGGGAAAAGGGAAAGGGATGCTCTACCCACGTTCACTGCCACCTAAAATAAAACACCACGAGTCTCCTATTGACACTCGCTGATAAGCCTGAACAGGAGAGGATTCCCACCTGAACAAAACCCAGAAAAACCCAGAGTGAATTGCTAACCAAATTTAGCTACTAAGCTAACTGAACCAAAAGAACACATGGCTCTCAACGCTCTCTTCAACACTATTGGCCCAACCAAAACATCCCCTCAAACAAACAATTTGCCACAGGCCGGGTCAGTCTGTGGCAAAAATGAGGGGACACGAACAACAGGTATAGGCCAATCAAAAAGGTTCTTTGTTTAAAGTTAATAGTTTTGGTTTACAATAAAGGAAAAGGAATGAGGTGTGAAAGTATCATAATGTAGGGTGTATGTAAAGTGCAGGGATGCGTGAATCTGTGTTTGTGAATATGACTGAGTGAAAACTATGTGAATCTACAAAAGAACAAACAAAACAGGATCATACCTGGAGGAGCAGAGAGAGAGAGAGACGAGTGGTTAGTGAAGCAGTTTAAATACCCTGAGCCCAGGTGGCTCCAATCATTAACGACCCTCCTCTGCCTGCAGGAGGTACTGCCCCTGCAATGGAGAGGAGGAGCCATGAGAAAAATAACAAATTCTTATTTACAATGACGGCCTACCCCAGCCAAACCCTAACTCAAACGACGCTGGGCCAATTGTGCGCCGCCCTATGGGACTCCCAATCACGGCCGGTTGTGATACAGCCCAGGATCAAACCAGGATCTGTAGTGACACCTCTAACACTGAGATGCAGTGCTTTAGACAGCTGCGCCACTCAGGAGCCCTAAAGGTTCACTGTTAGCTAGCTAACATTAGGCTATAACTAAACAATGCAAATGGATTTCTGATTAGAATAATATTACTACACAGATCATACACTTAACGTTTGCTAGCTAACAGTACAGTACACTTTTACTTACAATAAAAATGACTTTCTGACAATGTAGCTAGACTCTTACCCGTATACGTGGATCAACGCTTTATGGCAGACTGGACCCATTTAACTTGTTTGTAGCTACATCTTGTTTGGCCCGCATTGTGTAAAGTCACTCCAGTTCACACTGACCGTGGCATGTGCAGAAAGTAGCCCATCCCATGTTCCAACTTATCTGTCAATAGCACCTGCTAAATTCAGGGCATCAATGTTGTTCAGAAAAGTAGCAAAACATTTGTAGTTCTCAATGGCTAACGTCATATCTTTCAAAAACGGCATGGTAGAAAAGACTATCAAGACATACTGAACAGCTCATGTTACATGGCAGACCAATCCAAAACCAATATCCTGGCATGTCCGGCCCATCTATTATCTCAGCCAATCATGGCTAGTGGGAAGGTTCATGGAATTTAACAATCGTATTAGTACTTATGGATGGAATACGCGTTTGTTATTAAGGCACATGAAAGTTCACATGTTCCAGAAGGCATATCTGCCAAAAAAACGTATTTTGATAAAAAGTCAATGTTTATGTTTAAATGCCGCTCCTGTGAAGTAGTGACATACGACACACACCTAGTTTCCTGGAACGAGTCACATTTTGTATACTATTCCAAGCAATCTCACCTCCTCAATTCAATGTTTCCATATTCAGTTTAGATGATTTATTTTTGTTGACGCTTCCAGTATTATGTTTGGCCCTCTCATGCATTTTAGTCCACTCTTCTCATCTGAGAAAGCTATCTTTAATTTGTAAATGTTCACTTATTGTTGCAAGGCATGCCAGACGATCTCCTGAATGCAAAAATTAGCATAAAGAGGGATTGACTGTACTATCTCAAAAGGTGCTAAACTGCTATTTGAATGGGGGAGAGTTGATGCATGTTAGAGTGCCACTTCATTTTAATGTTAAATTCAAAGTAATAATTCTAATGAGTAAGAATGTGTCAAAGTATCATATACAGGTTTTGGATCTTAATTTGATCCGTTTAGTCACAGGCATAAAATAATCCTGGAGCAGGAGGATTTGATCAAATGTTTTTAAATAAGGGATCATTTCTTAAGGGCAATTTGTTTTGATAGGCTACAATATGCTATAGTTTAGGTGTCATAGTGGAAACCAATATCTATCTTGTATTATTAAGCTATATAGATTGACAGTTGTTGATCTGTATGACTACATTTCAGATACATTTTTGTACATTTCAATGTCGCAGTAGTAGGACCTACGGTAGTGGGACACGTGGCTGGAGCTTTTGCATTTGAGTAAGTGAGAGAGAAAAATAAGAGGTTTTTAACCACTATGCTCATTTGCACTAGTCTAAAGAAAGTACTATTGCTTAAACATACAGATGTTTTTCGCCTGTGCATACTGTATTTCCAGGGGCATTTCTATGAGAACCAGGCAGCATGACATTCAGATCCAATCAAAACTTCTGTCACACTAGTGGCAGTGTCCATTATTATTCTTTCAGACTCTATCTCTTATTACTGCCCATCAACATCTTCATTCTAAGACAGCTAAGATGTGTTGACTTCAAATATCTTTTTTTTAGCAAGACTCCTACTGCAACCTTTTTTCCAAGAGGGACAAGGCTGTTGTAGAAATGTGATGGTGAACTGCTGTAATGATGCCATACTATCAAAAGCTATTCAAAATGTACATTTTCAACAGATATCCCACTACACATTATGTAACATACTGAGGCATTGTTTTGCATAATTTTACAAGCAACACCAACTACACAGAGTAGTTCATGCTCGTGTCATAATAGGCATGGCTATATTGTGTTACCTTCTCTTTCATGCTTCCAAAATGACGAGACACGAATGTGAAACGCATTCATAAACAATGGCATACCGTGGGGTGGGTAAACAGATCAAGTGATGCTACCACGCTAAAGGACACTGACTCGTTTGAGCCTCTGACACGTACAGTCTAGTTCAGTAATAATAATTAATCCGCCCAGCTGCCTGCCAGCTCGCCTGCACTTGCTATTGATTTCAACGGAACCGTTGCTTTCCTCTTTCATCAGACCCTGTCTTTTCAGAGCCTTTGCCCATCAAAAGGCTGCAGTCATTTTCTGTTACACTTTTTGCTGAAATAAATAGAACAATTATTTTCTCCCCTAGTATGTGTGAGTGTGCTGGAAGGTCACACTCATTTTGTGTCCTCATCTCAAATGGGAGAGTGCTTTAAGTTCTCTGTCAAAATGCAGGTCCCCTACCAAAACTAAACCGAATCACAGAGACTGTCCCCTTTGACTTCAGTTATGAGGAACCTCCATGGGTTAGTCTTCCATAATATTTCTTACTAACAGCATCTAACTTGGCGTATGGCTTGCCAGAAAATATTTGACTAAATACAAATTATGTGGATTGAGTCAATTTAGTGTGTATGTTAATGAAACATGATCTGAAGTAGGGTTTTATCCAGTACAGCACTTCCCACCACCCACTTCCCATGTATCCCGGAGGTCTCTACAGGGGACAGCATAAGAATGTCATTCTCGGTCAGTTGGTCTACTTGTTTAAAGGCTCAACCTTCCCTAGACCATGTGTGTGCAGACATCTTTCGAGGGCCTTCGTGAGATCAAACTCAACTATATTCAGAAGCTTAACCCTGTGGTATTTGACTCCTCATTAATGGCCTGAATAATTTAAGCGATTCCATTCCTTAATCAAATAATTGGTTTGAAGAGATAAGTGCACTCTCTGATTGAGCTCGGATGTTGAGGGAACTTTACGGGGTTGAGGAAAGAAGAAACTTGCCCTGTCTTTGATTGTCAGCCTCTTTTGAAGTCTGGTACAACCGGTCTCTCCGGTCCCTAGCTAGCTCGATGGACCGCAATCACCAATACTCCTGTAGACTCGAGAATACATTCTCCATCTTATTTCACAAAGGGATGGTTATCATGACGTCAACTGATCTGGAAGGCCTCTTCCACTTTGGCAGTTTCCATAGGACTGCGACAGTTGCTAGGCTCATAAAGATGGAATGGCGGCCATGGGCTTTCCTCAAAGTCATCGTCCACAGGGATGTTCAACAGGAGAACGATTGTCTGTCACTCAATGCTAGCGACCTGTCTCCTTCATGTGAGAGGAGCATGACAGTATGACACCGCTCAGTTGGAAATTGCCTGGATGGGAAAATGAGGTGTGGGTCACTTTCCATTTGATGGGATTGGCTAACTGCTACCTCGTGAATGTTCAACCCTGGGGCTAAGAGAGATTTGAACAGTCACACACACTCATACTGTAGAATCCCCTGAAATTTGAATTGCACCACCTGACAAACCAAAAAAAGGAATGGGGGTTGGGGGATTATTATTTTCCGTTTTCCAGTCATCTTCCCTGAACTAACCGCATGTCCCGGTGTCACTGAATGTCACACTAGTTGGTGGAGTCGCTCATGGTGCGAGAGTATGTAATGAGAGACAGTGACACGGGCGCAGCGAGGAGAGACGAGCTGACACACCGGCCCGGGGAAACTAATCTAAATCACATTACCCCAACCCAGCCCTGAAGGCAAAGGATATTAGCCTATATATGTGTCAGCTTTTCTCTGCTTTTGTGTATGGTTCTGGAAATGCGATGAAAGGAGAGATGTGTGTTTACAGCATGATTTGGAACCTAAATTATTCTCCAATCGTTTCGTTTTGAACAGAACCACAATTGTTCCTCTGCTCCGTTCCACTATTCCGACCAGCAAAGTTCCAAACCAGTTCGAACCTAAAAAATGTAACGGTTTATATAATTCCTTTCGGTTCCTTTTTTAACCTATAAACTCAACAGTTTATTTTACATTTAGCTCATTAAATTACTTCACCAATCAGTTCAGATAGAGCAGCTTGCTATAGAGCTAGTTTACATGCATGGAAAAACAAGTGTATGGAGCAAGATGCGACTGAAAGGAGGAGGATACTTGAAACGCTGGGCATCTTGTTATGATATGCATTATCTGAATTAGACCCACAGAATTATATGCTACTTACGAAAGAGCAGCTTCTATGGAGGAACTTTGAATGTCTGAACTTATGAGAGTTGGCTGGACCAGAGCTAGGTAGCTAACAAACTTGTGTTTTTTTTATATATATTTTTTTATTTCACATTTATTTAACTAGGTAGGCCAGTTGAGAACAAGTTCTCAACCTGGCCAAGATATAGCAAAGCAGTGGAACAACAAACAACACAGAGCTACACATGGGATAAACAAACAAACATACAGTAACATAAAATAACACAATAGAAAAATCTATAAACAATATGTGCAAATGTAGTAATATTAGGGAGGTAAGGTAATAAATAGGCCATAGCGGCGAAATAATTAAAATGTAGCAATTAAACACTGGAGTGATAGATGTGCAGAAGATGAATGTGCAAGTAGAGATACTGCGGTGCAAAGGAGCAAAAAAATCAACAATATGGGGATGAGGTAGTTCAGTATACTATTTACAGATGGGCTGTGTACAGGTGCAATATCGGTAAGCTGCTCTGACAGCTGATGATTTAAAGCTAGTGAGGGAGAGTTAAGACTTCAGCTTCAGTGATTTTTGCAATTAGTTTCAGTCATTGGTAGTAGAGAACTGGAAGAAAAGGCGGCCAAATGAGGAATTGGCTTTGGTGATGAGCAGTGAAATATACCTGCTGTAGTGCGTGCTACGGGTGGGTGTTGCTATGCGGACCAGTGAACGGAGATAAAGCGGGGCTTCACCTAGCAAGGACTTATAGATGACCTGGAGCCAATAGGTTTGGCAACGAATATAAAGCCAGGGCCAGCCAATAGCCTACTGTGTTTGCAGAGCGGCATCATATAATTAAAAACACGTCATACATTTTTGTAGTTAATAAATCCAATGTGAAACGTGATAACTATAGTATCCTTAACTAGCATTGAAAAAGTGAATCCATTCTTCTCAAATAAAAAATCTCTCTCCCTATCTTCTGAATAACGCTTGTAACAATCAATAGCCTACTGTCGCCTATTCTACAGTAGGCTATTGGAGCAGGTAGCCCACACACACACACACACACACACACACACACACACACACACACACACACACACACACACACACACACACACACACACACACACACACACACACACACACACACACACACACACACACAAAGATGTGCAGCTGGCAGGCACACACTGGAATTTTCTGAGTGACAGACTGAGGGTTTTGCATAGGCCAGTGGTTCCTAAACTAGGGGTTATGACCCCATGTGGGGTTACCTGATATGAAAATGAGAATTCCCAAAATTAAAAACAATTTTTTACAAATATCATCTTTGCATCTCAAAATCATTGCAACGTGGTTAACCTTAAACATCTAAATGAAAGTTATTGAAATATAAAATTCAACCAAAGAGTGCCCTTAGATCATGGGAAAAGGCTGCACTTGGCCGTTGCACTTGAATCGGAATGATTCAAGTGCAACAGTGAAGTGCAGTCTTTCGAGCTGTCATGTGACTGAATGCTGCAAACAGTGCTTCACGAATCACTATGGAGGAGTTTTGGTTCCTGGCTCAAAGGGAATACCCTGCCGTCTCCCTCAGAGCATTAAAACTCAAGGTACCCTTCGCCAGCTCATATCTGTGTGAAGCTGGATTCAGCAGTGCTCTCGTCTGCAGTAAAACCAAATATTGATCCGGGTTGGATGTGACAGCAGTGATGAGTTGACCATGGCCCCTGACTTTGAGAAGCTCTGACGCGACATGCATCAAGCGCACCAATCTCATTAGCGGTGGTGAGATAATGATGCTTTCAAGACAACTGGGAACTCAGAATTTGTGGGGGTAAAAACATAACGTCAGTGATCTTCAGGTCAGAAAGTTTCCGACTAGGAATTCCGAGTCAGAGCAGTTGTCTTGAACGCACTGATCGGATGTCAGAGATTTCTGAGTTCCCAGTTCCCAGTTGTCTTTTAAATTAACGGTTCTGTTCCGGTACAGTCTAGATCAATTTAGTTCCTATTCCTCAATGTTTTTTAATTTTCTGGTTTACAGTCTCATCATAGTGCCATAGCATTAGTGCATCTCATCAGGGGTGTATTTACTAGAAACAGGATGAAACGGGGAGGGATCTACTTGAATTTGTCAAATAAGAAACTTTAACTTTTCTTTTCGTTAAAAAACATCTTCTGTTGGACTAATGAATACACCCCATGATAATAACATAGGTATGAGGAGAGACGAAAATAGAAGAGGCCATTGTGTCCTGTTTAACTTGATGAGTATTTACACAGGTGGACAACTCCAGTCCTGAAGAGCAGCAGTGTGGGCAGGCTTTTGGTCTAGTCCAGCAAAAACATTGCATTCCAATAATCAGCTAATTTGCGGTCTTCTTTTAGATCACAATTATTTGCATGATGTGTGTTTAGAGCTGGTTAGGGACAAACGTCTGCACACACTGTGCCTCTCTGGGCCCACCACTAAGCAACTTATAGTTTTTCTCAACTGCGTAAAGCATATTTTGGAACAATGACGATTTTCAAAGCTAATCAAAACCACAAATACATTCATCAAAACTATAAAATATTGGCAAAAACATGACTCCATGCAAAAAATTGACACAAATATGTATACCTTGAGTCAAGCCGACAAAATAGAAAGTTAGTCAGTCTGGAAAAATAACATTTAATCAATTGATTATCTTTGCAGTCGCTATAACAAGTTGATCCACATTTTAACTATGAAAAGGTTCAGAGCTAAGGGCAATTATTTTTTATGCACACTTCACCAAACAATTTCATACACATCAAATCAAAAACTGTTCCTGATTAAAAAGAAAAGGAAAAATGTCATACATAGGCTGGTCTGCTAATATGTTAGTAAACTATCCATCACCAAGCAGAAAATCCGTCCCTAACATACAGTGCTTTCAGAAAGTATTCATACCCACTTACTTATTCCACATTGTTTTGTTACAGCCAAAATTCAAAATTGTTTGAATAAAAAAATGTCTCACCCATATATATATATATATATATATATATATATATATATATATATATATATATATATGTATCAGCTGATATCTCAAAGTGATGTACAGAAACCCAGCCTAAAACCCCAAACAGCAAGCAATGCAGGTGTAGAAGCAAGGTGGCTAGGAAAAACTCCCTAGAAAGGCCAAAACCTAGGAAGAAACCTAGAGAGGAACCAGGCTATGTGGGGTGGCCAGTCCTCTTCTGGCTGTGCCGGGTGGAGATTATAACAGAACATGGCCAAGATTTTCAAATGTTCATAAATGACCAGCATGGTCCAATAATAATAATAATAAGGCAGAACAGTTGAAACTGGAGCAGCAGCACGGCCAGGTGAACTGGGGACAGCAAGGAGTCATCATGTCAGATAGTCCTGAAGCATGGTCCTAGGGCTCAGGTCCTCCAAGAGAGAGAAAGAAAGAGAGAAAGAGAGAATTAGAGAGAGCACACTTAAATTCACACAGGACACCGAATAGGGCAGAAGAAGTACTCCAGATATGACAAACTGACCCTAGCCCCCCGGCACATTAACTACTGCAGCATAAATACTGGAGGCTGAGACAGGAGGGGTCAGGAGACACTGTGGCCCCATCTGAGGACACCCCCGGACAGGGCCAAACAGGAAGGATATAACCCCACCCACTTTGCCAAAGCACAGCCCCCACACCACTAGAGGGATATCTTCAACCACCAACTTACCATCCTGAGACAAGGCCACAAAGATCTCCGCCACGGCACAACCCAAGGGGGGGGCGCCAACACAGACAGGAAGATCACATTAGGGACTCAACCCACTCAAGTGACGCACCCCTCCCAGGGACGGTTAGAGACTCTAAGAGGGTTAGAGGCACAGAATCCCAGTGGAAAGAGGGGAACCGGCCAGGCAGAGACCGCAAGGGTGGTTCGTTGCTCCAGAGCCTTTCCGTTCACCTTCCCACTCTTGGACCAGACTACACTCAATCATATGACCCACTGAAGAGATGAGTCTTCAGTAAAGACTTAAAGGTTGAGACTGAGTTTACATCTCTTACATGGGTAGGCAGACCATTCCATAAAAATGGAGCTCTATAGGAGAATTCCCTGCCTCCAGCTGTTTGCTTAGAAATTCTAGGGTCAATTAGGAGGCCTGCGTCTTGTGACCGTAGCGTACGTGTAGGTATGTACGGCAGGACCAAATCAGAGAGATAGGTAGGAGCAAGCCCATGTAATGCTTTGTAGGTTAGCAGTAAAACCTTGAAATCAGCCCTTGCCTTGACAGGAAGCCAGTGTAGGGAGGCTAGCACTGGAGTAATATGATCACATTTTTTGGTTCTCGTCAGGATTCTAGCAGCCGTATTTTATTTTAATTTTTTTATTTTACCTTAACTAGGCAAGTCAGTTAAGAACTATTTCTTATTTTCAATGACAGCCAAGGAACAGTGGGTTAACTGTCTGTTCAGGGGCAGAACGACAGATTTGTACCTTGTCAGCTCAGGGGTTTGAACTTGCAACCTTCTGATTACTAGTGCAACGCTCTAACCACTAGGCTACCCTGCCGCCCAAAATTGCCCTCGCTAGAAGCATGTGTAGAAGCATGTAGCACTAACCGAAGTTTATTTAGTGATTTAGTCAGGTAGCCGGAAAGTAGAGCATTGCAGTAGTCTAACCTAGAAGTGACAAAAGCATGGATGAATTTTTCTGCATCATTTTTGGACAGAAATTTTCTGATTTTTGCAATGTTACGTAGATGGAAAAAAGCTGTCCTTGAAACAGTCTTGATATGTTCTTCAAAAGAGAGATCAGGGTCCAGAGTAACGCCGAGGTCCTTCACAGTTTTATTTGAGACGACTGTGCAAGCATTAAGATTGATTGTCAGATTCAACAGAAGATCTCTTTGTTTCTTGGGACCTAGAACAAGCATCTCTGTTTTGTCCGAGTTTAAAAGTAGAAAGTTTGCAGCCATCCACTTCCTTATGTCTGAAACACATGCTTCTAGCGAGGGCAATTTTGGGGCTTCACCATGTTTCATTGAAATGTACAGCTGTGTGTCATGAACCCCTTTCTGTTTTTGTTGTCAAAGTGATTTTCTTTGATAGTTCCCTTTGTTGTGAGTGACATATTGAGTTTGTCTTGTGGAAACGTAACACAGCGTAACTTTTGGATTCAGTCTTGTCAGGTGAATAATTTTCCCATAATCTCCAAACGGTTCCCATATTGTTACCATAGTTATGCATAAGCTTTTCTTATTTGTTCCTTAAGAAACGTATCAATTGTGCTAATTGCCATGAGTGTAAATGGTTAAGGAAAGGTGAATACAGTGGAGAAACTACTGATAACAATGGATAGACCACAACCTTCACCTAAGCAAAGCTCTGTATTGGAAGGTTACGATGTTGGAGATGACGATTTAGGAGTTACCCAAAGTTACTTCGAAATAATCCAACTCAATTCATAAAAATAAAAACTGTGAAACATAAGTTATACTTTCTAGATAAAACTATACTAAATATTTTCACATCTCCAAATAATTAAAACACACTGTTTTGCAATAAAGGTCTACAGTAGCCTCAAAAGCACTCTGTAGGGTAGCACCTTGGTGTAGCCAGAGGACAGCTAGTTTCCGTCCTCCTCTGGGTACATTGACTTCAATACAAAACCTAGGAGGGTCGTGGTTCTCACCCTCTTCCATAGACTTACACAGTAATTATGATGTCCTCCAACCTATCAAAGCTATTGCAGGATGAACTGACATGTTGTCCACCCGATCAGAGAATTAATCTAAACTCAGAAAAAAAAGAAATGGCCCTTTTTCAGGACCCTGTCTTTAAAAGATCATTTGTAAAAATCCAAATAACTTCACGTCTTCATTGTAAAGTGTTTAACCTGTTAGAACTCTAGGGGCAGTATTTCATTTTTGGATAAAAAGACGTGCCCGTTTTTAGCGCGATATTTTGTCACGAAAAGATGCTCGACTATGCTTGGAATTGATAGTTTTGGAAAGAAGACACTCTGACGTTTCCAGAACTGTAAAGATTTTCACTGTGAGTGCCATAGAACAATATCTACAGGCAAAACCAAGATGTTTGAGTGACCAGGAAATCAACAGGATTTTTGAAGGCACGTTTTCAATGATCTCCTTATATGGCTGTGAATGGCACAGGAATCAACGGACACTTCCTATCGTTTCCCCAGGTGTCTGCAGCATTGTGACGTATTTGTAGGCATATCATTGGAAGATTGGCCATAAGAGCCTACAATTACCAAGTGTCCCGCATGGTGTCTGCGTGGAAATTGGTGCGCAAAAGTCAGGTCCCAGTATTTTTCCATCCGAATCAGAGAAGAATGCACGTGTCTAGGACTGGCATTTCAATGAAGAGATATATGACCAAACACCTTGAGGATTGATTCAAACAACGTTTTCCATGTTTCAGTCGATATTATGGAGTTAATTCGGAAAAAAGTTCGACGTTTAGGTGACTGAATTTTCGGTTAGTTTCGGTAGCCAAATGCATAGTAACAAAACGGAACGTTGTGTCCTACACAAGCATCTTTCAGGAAAAACTGGACATCTGCTATGTAACTGAGAGTCTCCTCATTGAAACATCTGAAGTTCTTCAAAGGTAAATTATTTTATTTGATCCCTTTGCTGGTTTTTGTGAATGTTGCGTGCTAAATGCTAACGCTAAATGCTACGCTAGCTATCACCACTCTTACACAAATTATTGATTTTCTCTGGTTCTAAAGCATATTTTGAAAATCTGAGACGACAGGATTGTTAAGAAAATTTATTTCATTTATTTTGCAATTTTCAGAAATCGCTAATGTTGCGTTATGGTAATGAGCTTGAGGCTGTAGTCACAATCCCGGATCCGGGATGGGGCGGCCTAACAGGTTAAACACTGTTTCCCATGCTTGAACCCTAAACAATTAATGAACATGCACCTGTGGAATGGTCCTTAAGACACTAACAGCTTACAGACAGTAGGCAATAAACGTGACAGTTATGAAAACTTCGGACACTAAAGAGGCCTTTCTACTGACTCTGAAATATGCCTAAAAGAAAGATGCTCAGGGTCCCTGCTCATTGTGTGAACATGCCTTAGGCATGCTGCAAGGAGGCATGAGGACTGCAGATGTGGCCATGGCAATTAATTGCAATGTATGTACTGTGAGACGCCTAAGACAGTGCTACAGGGAGACAGGACGCACAGCTGATTGTCCTCGCAGTGGCAGACCATGTGTACATCCGACCATCACACCTGTGGGACTGTTACAGGATGGCAACAACAACTGCCCGAGTTACACCAGGAACACACAATCCCCCCATCAGTGCTCAGACTGTCCTCAATAGGCTGAGAGAGGCTGGACTGAGGGCTTGTAGGCCACCAGACATCACCGGCCACATCGTCGCCTATGGGCACAAACCTAACATAGCTGGACCAGACCGGATTGGCAAAAAGCGCTCTTCACTGACGAGTCATTGTTTTGTCTCACCATGGGTGATGGTCGGATTCGCTTTAATCGTCAAAGGAATGAGCATTACGTGGAGGCCTGTACTCTGGTGCGGGATTGATTTGGAGGTGGAGGGTCTGTCATGGTCTGGGGCGGTATGTCACAGCATCATCGGACTGTGCTTGTTGTCATTGCAGGCAATCTCAACGCTGTGCATTACAGGGAAGACATCCTCCTCCCTCATGTGGTACCCTTCCTGCAGGCTAATCCTGACATGACCCTCCAAATGCCACCAGCCATACTGCTCGTTTTGTGCGTGATTTCCTGCAAGTCAGGAATGTCAGTGTTCTGCCATGGCCAGCGAAGAGCCCGGATCTCAATCCCATTGAGGCACGTCTGGGACCTGTTATATCGGAGGGTGAGGGCTAGGGCCATTCCCCCCAGAAATGTCCGGGGACTTGCAGGTGCCTTGGTGGAAGAGTGGGGTAACATCTCACAGCAAGAACTGACAAATCTGGTGCAGTCCTTGAGGAGGAGATGCACTGCAGTACTTAATGCCACTGATGGCCACACCAGATACTGACAGTTACTTTTGACCCCCCCTTTGTTCAGGGGCACATTATTCCGATTATGTTAGTCATATGTCTGTGGAACTTGTTCAGTTTATGTCGTTGTTGAATCTTGTTATGCTAATAAAATATTTACACATGTTAAGTTTGCTGAAAATAAACGCATTTGACAGTGAGAGGATGTTTCTTTTTTTTGCTGAGTTTAGTACTGAAAGCATAAGCTACAGCTTGCTAGCATTGCTGTGCATCACTTTGGTGAGTAGTTACCTCAAAGAAAGAGAAAGACAATAGTTGAAGAAATGCAACAGAGCAAGAGCGCTAGCTATGCACTACCATTAAAAACGTTTGGGGTCACTTTGAAATATCCTTGTTTTTGAAAGAAAATCAAATTTCCTGTCCATTAAAATAACATCAAATTTATCAGAAATACAGTGTAGACATTGTTAATGTTGAAAATGACTATTGTACAGTGGCTTGTGAAAGTATTCACCCCCTTAGCATTTTTCCTATTTTGTTACGTTACATCCTGGAAATAAAATTGATTTTTGGGGAGGTTGGATATTTTGATTAACACAACATCCCTACCACTTTGATGATGCAAAATATTTTTATTGTGAATCAAACAAGAAATAAGACAAAAAAAATGAATTTGAGCTTGCATAACTATTAATCTCCCCTAAGTCAATAATTTGTGGAGCCACCTTTTGCAGAAATTACAGCTGCAAGTGTCTTGGTGTATGTCTCTATAAACTTGGCACATCTAGCCATTGGGAATTTAGCCCATTCTACAAGGCAAAACTGCTACAGCCCCATCAAGTTGAATGTGTTCCGCTGGTATACTGCAATCTTTAAGTCATACCACAAATTCTCAATTGGATTCTCTGGGCTTTGACTAGGCCATTTCAAGACATTATAATGTTTTAACGACCATTTCACAGGTGCATGTTCATTAATTGTTTAAGGTTCATTGAACAAGCATGGGAAACTGTGTTTAAACCCTTTACAATGAAGACCTGTGAAGTTATTTGGGTTTTTACGAATTATCTTTAACCTTTTAGTCCACCAAAACCGTATGCGGGTTTGTGACTAGGGCTCAAGCTCATTAGCATAACGCACAATGCGAAAAAATATTCCTAAAAATATTTAACCTCCACACATTAACAAGAAAAATAGCTCAAATGAAAGATAAACAAGTTGTTTATCTACCCAGCAAGTCAGATTTCTAAAATGTTTTACGGCGAAAACATAGCACATATTTACGTCCAACCACCACTGCAGACATACCTCATTAGCATAGCTCATTAGCCAAGTAGGAAAAAATATGCAATCAACAAACGCAGGATTAAAAGAAAAATAATTTCACTAACCTTTTGAAATCTTCATCAGATGACAGTAATATAACATGTTACACAGTACATTCATTTTTTTCCAATAATATGCTATATATATCCATAAATCTCTGTTTACAATTACGCATCATTCAAAAAATGCTACTGCAATGTCAGGAGAAATGAAATAGCTCCGGCAGATAACGTCAGCTAACAAGGAATACACATCATAAACTTTGACTAAATATGCATGTTTTACATATGTATAGCAAGATACACTTCTTCTAAATGCAAACGCTGTGTTACATTTATTTTTAACGTTACATTTTGCGTTCACTAGGCTATAATAGGGAGTCGGCGCTCCCACATTAGCATAATGACTCCTCTATCTTGGAGTCGACAGAAACCCAAAATTAACACATAAATATTCCCTTACCTTTGCTGTTCTTCCATCAGAAGACCTGGAAGGGATTATACTCACCAAATTAGCGTTCAGTTTTCAAGTCTGCGTCTTTCGCATCAGAAGACCTGGAAGGGATTATACTCACCAAATTAGCGTTCAGTTTTCAAGTCTGCGTCTTTCGGTTCTCAAAATAGCCTCATTTCAGTCAAAATGTAGGCAAAATTAAAGTGGATGCGCACCAAAACGTTGAAATTATATATTATATGTCGAGTAAACTTGTCAAACTATGTTCATAATTAAGCTTTAACATGTTATAAAGGTCTACAGCAATCTTGAGGGCGAACAGACACACACACGTCTTTTAATCGATCCTGAGGGAAAGAGAGAAAATGTGCAGAGCGCGCAAGGAGGTGCACTTTTTTTTGGCGTGACCGAGACCTTTCGGCACGCTCAAAGTCTCGTGAGCGCGTGATTCTCACAGTTACACGCCTCATTGGAAGCAGGCTTCGCGCTGAACACATACAGACTCTTCCCAGGGTTGTAACTGCTTGGTAAGTGCGTATACGATGACGTCAAAGTGGTGCCAACTTTTTCCATTACAAGAGAGACTTTGGGAGAATGCATGCCCTGACACTTCTGCTTTACATAGAGACAAAATTTAAACGGTTTTAGAAGCTTTAGAGTGTTTTCTATTCGATAATATTTTTTATATGCATATATTAGCAACTTTTGACAAAAATGTATCATGTTTTATATGGGTACCCAATTCCTCCAGAAGGGGCAGTAATCAGGGGTAGCCTTAAGAGCTTAAAAGACAGGGTCCTGAAAAAGGGCCATTATTTTTCTGAGTTTAGATACGAGAAGAATTATCCAATGATCAAAGTGAGCATCCTACTTATGAGGTTTCTATGAATGTGAACTTGTGTGAATGTGAGTTTCTGTGTGATCAGGGGTGTATTCCTTCCAACGATTCTGTTGAAAATCGCTTCGTAAACGGAAGCAAACAGAACAAAACGGGGATAAACATACTTGAATTTGTCTGCTTGAAACTCTGGTTTGAAACTGTTGAACTACTGATTACACCCTAGATCAGCTAGATGCAAGCACCTTGATTACTCAAATTTTCTCGACCTGTACATGTACATTGTAAACTTTAATTCAAAGGCTAGGTTATAGCAACCTCATGATGGGTATATAAAAAAATGTGTATAATGTAATTGCCTAAACCTTGTTTCACTGAGCTGGGTGAAAGGAATATGAATGACAGTCATAAACAAAATAATCTTCCTCCCTCATTAAATGGCACCGACCCCCACTACCTATAGCGTACATTAATTTCCACCGATAGAGCCATTTACAATATTGTGCACTAGTATTTACTCATTGCTAGAAACAGTGAACACATTTGCACACATTTCTCTTCTGTGGAAAACAATGATTTAATATTTTTTCTAAACACTTTACAGTTAGTTTTGTGTTCATTCATGACAATTGTATTTAAAGTTTTGCAAACAGTGGTCTAAGATATGCAATCCTGGGACCAAGGCAAGAAAACTTAATACAAATGATCATACATACATTCTGCAAAAGTGAAATTGATCATTGTTGTTCTGCTATAAGTACGTTTGACCACCATTCCAAAACACGATTGAGAAAAACTAACCTCATAAGGTTGTTACTTTCCCCATTGTGCTACTTACATGTTTCTGGCTCCAGCTGTTATAGATACCATACAGTGAATGCAGTGACAGTATAGGCCACTCACATGTAAGATGTTGAAAATAGACACATTTGTTAATCTGATATGATTGACTTCAAAACTGTGGTAACAAAGGTGGATCAATTAAACTGGTTAACAGATTCTGTAATGGATCTCGTCCTCCTGTTCTGAGGAGGAGTAGCGAGAAGGATCGAATAACCAATTTGCAGCGTGGGAAGTGTCCATAAAGTTTATTTTAATACATAAAGTGAACACTACGAAATACAAAACAATAAACGTGAAATGAACGAAACATTCCCATGTGGTACGAACACTCGGTAACACCCACAACTCAAAAGTGAAACCAGGCTACCGAAGTATGATTCTCAATCAGGGACAATGACTGACAACTGCTTCTGATTGAGAACCATACTAGGCCGAACACAGAAATCACAAATTATAGAAAAACGAACATAGATAACCCACCCAAATCACGCCCTGACGATACTAAAACAAAGATATAATAACAGAACTACGGTCAGAACGTAACAGATTCAGAGGCCTTTAATTCTTTCTCAATCGAAATAATCTGAATTTCTTCTCCCCATTACCTGTCTCTGAGACCTGTGTGAATTTCAGTTAATCCCCCAAGGCAGATTCTCCACTGCCAGTTTAAGATTAATATCTTTGTGTTTTACTTGGAATTACATTGGCCTGCATCTGCCAATTGTGCACAGAGAACCTGAATGGAAATTTCAGCAACACTAGCAATCTGGAGTGGCATTTTACTACCCAGTAATGAGGCCCATTTTGGAAGCTTTCCAATGGTAAAAATATACCTGAGGGCTTGGAGGGATAAACTATGTCCTGATCTCACAACATTTCAGTGGTGGTTGAGAGATAAAGTAAATATTATTTTACTTCTGCTAGCAAACGTATTATCTCATCTCATGTCTGCTCCACTTTTCTTAGGCATGAGCAAGGGAACACTCGCAAATGGCTAAAAGCAGTTAACCTCTTGCTCCTACCTGACACGCAGGTGTCCCATCTAGACATCTGGAAATGCAAATGCGCTACGCTAAATGCTAATAGTACTAGTTAAAACTCAAACGTTCATTAAAATACACATGCAGGGTATTGAATTAAAGCTACACTCGTTGTGAATCCAGGCAACAAGTCAGATTTTTTAAATAAAACAGCATTTTCCCTTACTCCCCAAGATTGCGCAACTATCTCCCCAAGCTTCCTCTAATTTTGCAGTTTCCTACATTTCCCACAAAGCATCTCACCAGCTCGCTCACCCCTCTGCTATCCAAGTAAGGGTGTGTATATTAGAGATGGTTTGGGCTGTCATGTTTGTTTTTATCCTACTGCTTGCTGGCAGACAAGTCCCCTCTTGGGAGAAACATTTGCAGAAGAAAAAGGAATAACTTTGCGAAATGTAAGTACATTTTTTATTTTATTCACCAAATGATGTTAAATGCCTTCCTAACCATCTTAAATAAGCATTCAAGTAATTTAGAACCAGGAACAGATATAGCCCTTGGTTATCCCCAGACCTGACTGCCCTTAACCAACGCAAAAACATCCTTTGGCGTTCTGCATTAGCATCGAACAGCCCCCGTGATATGCAGCTTTTCAAGCTAGAAACCATTATACACAGGCATTTAGAAAAGCCATAGCTAGCTTTTTCACACTAACTCAAAAAAGTTCTGGGACACTGTAAAATCCATGGAGAATTAGAACACCTCCTCCCAGCTGCCCACTGTACTGAAGATCAGAAACACTGTCACCACTGATAAATCCACTATAATTGAGCATTTCAATAAGCATTTTTCTACGGCTGGCCATGATTTCCACTTGGCTACCCCCACCCCGGTCAACAGCACTGCACCCCACACAGCAACTCGCCCAAGCCTTCCCCATTTCTCCTTCTCCCAAATCCAGTCAGCTGATGTTCTGAAAGAGCTGCAAAATCTGGACCCCTACAAATCAGCCGGGCTTGACAATCTGGACCCTTTCTTTCTAAAATGATCTGCCGAAATTGTTGCCACCCCTATTAGTAGCCTGTTCAACCTCTCATTCATGTTGTCTGAGATTCCCAAAGATTGGAAAGCAGCTGTGGTCATCCCCCTCTTCAAAGGGGGGGCCACTCTTGACCCAAACTGCTACATACCTATATCTATCCTACCCTGCCTTTCTAAGGTCTTCGAAAGCCAGGTCAACAAACAGATTACCGACCATTTCGAATCTCACCATACCCTCTCTGTTATGCAATCTGGTTTCAGAGCTGGTCATGGGTGCACCTCAGCCACGTTCAAGGTCCTAAACGATATCTTGACTGCCATCGATGAGAAACATTACTGTACAGCCATATTCATTTATCTGGCCAAGGCATTCGACTCTGTCAATCACCACATCCTCATCGGCAGACTCGACAGCCTTGGTTTCTCAAATGATTGCCTCGCCTAGTTCACCAACTACTTCTCTGATAGAGTCAGTGTGTCAAATCGGAGGGTCTGTTGTCCGGACCTCTGGCAGTCTCTATGCGGGTGCCACAGGGTTCAATTCTTGGACCGACTCTCTTCTCTGTATTCATCAATGATGTCGCTCTTGCTGCTGGTGAGTCTCTGATCCACCTCTACGCGGACGACACCATTCTGTATACTTCTGGCCCTTCTCTGGACACTGTGTTAACAACCCTCCAGGCAAGCTTCAAAGCCATACAGCTCTCCTTCTGTGGCCTCAATTGCTCTTAAATACAAGTAAAACTAAATGCATGCTCTTCAACCGATCGCTGCCTGCACCTGCCCGCCTGTCCAACATCACTACTCTGGACGGCTCCGACTTAGAATACGTGGACAACTACAAATACCAAGACATCTGGTTAGACTGTAAACTATCCGTCCAGACCCACATCAAACATCTCCAATCCAAAGTTAAATCTAGAATTGGCTTCTTATTTCGCAACAAAGCATCCTTCACGCATGCTGCCAAACATACCCTTGTAAAACTGACCATCCTACCAATCCTCGACTTCGGCATGTCATTTACAAAATAGCCTCCAATACCCTACTCAACAAATTGGATGCAGTCTATCACAGTGCCATCCGTTTTGTCACCAAAGCCCCATATACTACCCTCCATTGTGACCTGTACGCTCTCGTTGGCTGGCCCTCGCTTCATACTCGTTGCCAAACCCACTGACTCCAGGTCATCTACAAGACCCTGCAAGGTAAAGTCCCCCCTTATCTCAGCTCGCTGGTCACCATAGCATCACCCACCTGTAGCACGCGCTCCAGCAGGTATATATATCTCTCTGGTCACCCCCCAAAACCAATTCTTTCTTTGGCAACCTCTACTTCCAGTTCTCTGCTGCCAATGACTGGAACGAACTACAAAAATCTCTGAAACTGGAAACACTTATCTCCCTCACTAGCTTTAAGCACCAACTGTCAGAGCAGCTCACAGCACCTGTCCAAAACCCACCTATAATTTAGCCCAAACAACTACCCTTTTCCCTACTGTATTTAATTTATTTAATTTATTTATTTATTTAGCTCCTTTGCACCCCATTGCTTTTATTTCTACTTTGCTCATTTTTTCACTGCAAATCTACCATTCCAGTGTTTTACTTGCTATATTGTATTTACTTTGCCACCATGGCCTTTTTTTGCCTTTACCTCCCTTATCTCACCTCATTTGCTCACATCGTATATAGTCTTGTTTCTACTGTATTATTGACTGTATGTTTGTTTTACTCCATGTGTATCTCTGTGTCGTTGTATGTGTCGAACTGCTTTGCTTTATCTTGGCTAGGTCGCAATTATAAATGAGAACTTGTTCTCAACTTGCCTACCTGGTTAAATAAAGGTGAAATAAAAGAAATAAATAAAAGACTACTGGCAGAGAGCCAGTTCCCGGTCACGCGCATACTGCATGATATCTTCCTGCGTTCCATTCCTCCTCAAGACACAAAGGAATTCTCCAATTTGAAATTTATTGAAGATTTATGATAAAAACATCCTAATGATTTATTCTGTACTTAGTTTGAAATGTTTCTTTGACCTGTAATATAACTTTTTGAAGTTATTGTCCGAAAAAATGGTCGACCAGCACCAGCGTTTGGATAGGTGTACCAAACACGCTAACAAAAGTAGCTAATTGGACATAATCTAACAAATCAAGCATTTATTGTGGACCTGGGATTCCTGGGAGTGCATTCTGATGACGATCAGAGGTAAGGGAATATTTAGCATGTCATTTCTGGTTTATGTTTACTCCAAAATGGCGGCAAAATGTATTATATTTCTGAGTGCCGTCTCAGATTATTGCATGGTTTGCACTATCCGTAAAGTTTTTTTGAAATCTGACAGAGCGATTGCATTAAGTAGAGCTGTATATATATAATTCCACGTGTATAACTTGTATTATCATCTACATTTATGTTGAGTATTTCTGTTGAATCGATGTGGCTATCTATGCAAAATCCCTGGATATTTTTGGAACTAGTGAACGTAACGCGCCAATGTAAACTCTGATTTTTTTTTATAGAAATATGAACTTTATCAAACAAAACATACATGTATTGTGTCACATGAAGTCCTATGAGTGTCATCTGATGAAGATCATCAAAGGTTCGTGATTAATTTGATCTCTATTTGTGCTTTTTGTGACTCCTCTTTGGCTTGA
The DNA here is from genome assembly GCF_023373465.1 of Oncorhynchus keta. Taxonomy (NCBI): domain Eukaryota; kingdom Metazoa; phylum Chordata; class Actinopteri; order Salmoniformes; family Salmonidae; genus Oncorhynchus; species Oncorhynchus keta. The sequence goes on along the minus strand of NC_068422.1, from coordinate 54,710,301 downwards.
AAAATGGCTTGTTATTGTGGTTTGGTGGTGACCCAACAAGTGTTTGTGGTGCTTTCGCTGAAAAGCATATTTGAAATCAGACACTGTGGTGGGATTAACAACAAGACTACCTTTAAAACGGTATAAAATACATCTATGTTTGAGGAATTTTAATTATGAGACTTCTGTTGTTTTGAATTTGGCACCCTGCACTTTCACTAGCTGTTGTTATATCATCCCGTTAACGGGATTGCTTCTTCAGATGAGCGTTATAGATATTTATTCCCATCGTAATTCGTTATGGATCTATAACGAGATACACATCTGGATTACAATTAAAATGCAGGGTTAATAATAAATGTAAATATTTGTAGGGGTTGATGCGTTTTTTTGATGGGGCCAATCTGGTTTTAGAGTACTTAAAACAATGCATTTGCGGGACTCTAAGATGGACTCATTGATGGTTGAAGATGATGAGCGATCGGCAAAGGCAATCAACATCACTTTAATCACAATCAGAAGACAGTTGAAGAAACTTGTGTGGACCGGTCGGGAGTTGGCCTAGGCTACTAAATGACTGCGAGCGAAGAGCAAAATGATCCTAACATTTCCAAATAAAAATCAGCCCCATGACCAGCCCCATGCTCTGTCATTCAATGATATGTATTCCCTATTGTCCTGCCGATAGTTGAAATAAACATCTGTATTTTGAAAGAATATTTTTATCATCTTATTAAGGAAAGCATAAAACTGTACAGTATAGGGTTGATCCAACATTTTGCGGTTGCATGAGGTTTGGAGTTAGAAATTTAAAACTTTAGAGTACTTCATACATTGCAAGTTGGAGGTGGGGGGAGTTCACACCTACAGTAGCCGAGCTGTTAAACTATATTTTGTAAAGGTTGAAGAGTGTATTGTCCTGCTAATTACCCATCCTATAAATGTTGTTTGCAAAATCCACAGCCTGCTATGCTTATTTTCTCGACTTTTTTGGGAGGGAGAGAAACCAAAAGCCCACCGGCCGGCAAGCCAAACCCTTCCCTAACCGGGATGACGCTGGGCCAATTATGTGTCCTCTCATGGGTCTCCTGGTCACAGCTGGCACGGGTATCAAAACAGCATCTGTAGCAACACAGTTTGCATTGTGACGCAGTGTCTTAGACCGCTGCGCCACCCGGGAGGCCCCATCCACAAAGTTTTTATTGCTTATCAATTGCCTTGCACAAAATATCAAAATACTACTTTAACAGGACTCTTAAAGAATATTAAAAACATATATATATATATATATATATATATATATATATATATCACATAAACAATGAGCAAATATGAAAAAATAAAGAAATAATGAAATGTTAATTATATAAATCAGCCCGTGTAATAATCTGCCATAGTAGCCACAATCAGCCCAGGACCCAAGTAACAGCCTATGTATATTTGTAAACAACAGCTGGTGCACGATATCTAAGGAAGTCTCAAGGTTTTGCCTGAGGTAGTGTGGTCTACAGCTTATCATGAGATACTCTATCTACCTAGAGAGTTTTCATCTGTATTTTTCGTAGCTGTCTACATACCACCACAGAATGATGCTGGCAGTAAGATCGCACTCAATGAGCTGTTTACCGCCATAAGCAAACAGGAAAACGTTCATCCAGAGGAGCCGCTCTTAGTGGCCGGGGACTTTAATGCAGGGAAACTTAAATCAGTTTTACCTCATTTCTATCAGCATGTTAACCTGTCTGGGAACGGGGTTCCCCTCGCCAACATCCAATGAAATTGCAGGGCGCCAAATACAAATCAACAGAAATCTCAAACATACAAGTATTAGGCACCATTTTAAAGATAAAATTATTGTTAATCCATCCACAGTGTATGATTTCAAAAATACTTTACAGCGAAAGCTCCACAAATGATCATGTTAAGTCACCACCAAGTCACAGAAAAACCCTGCCATTTTTCCAGTCAAAGAGTCACAAAAAGCACAAATAGAGATAAAATGAATCACTAACCTTTGATGATCTTCATCAGATGACACTCATAGGACTTCATGTTACACAATACATGTGTGTTTTGTTCGATAAATTGCATACTTATATTCAAAAATCACATTGGCGTGTTATGTTCAATAGTTCCAAAACATGCAGTGATTTTGCAGAGAGCCACATCAATTTACAGAAATACTCATTATAAATGTTGATGAAACTACAAGTGTTATGCATGGCACTTTAGATAAACCTCCCCTTAATGCAACCGCTGTGTCAGGTTTCACATTGTTTTTACGGAAAAAGCATACCATGCAATAATCTGAGTACGGGGGTCAGAGCCCAACCCAGCCAAAATAAATATCCACCATGTTGCGCAGTCAACATTAGTCAGAAATAGCATTATAAATATTCACATACCATATGATTTGTTCGATAAAGTTCATCATTTACGTCCATGTACCTCCTTTTGTTAGGGTGTTTGGTAAACAAATCGAAACGCGTGTGCAATTTCCAGCGGAAAGGTCGGACGAAAATTCCAAAAAGTTATATTACTGGTCGTAGAAAAATATCAAACGATAGAATCAATCTTTAGGATGTTTTTATCATAAATGTTCAATAATATTACAACTGGAGAATTCCATTGTCTGTAGAAAAGCAATGGAACGGGAGCTACCTCTCATGTGAATGCGCATGACTGAGCTTGTGGCTGCTGGCAGACCTCTGACTCATTCCCCTCTCATTCAGCCCCCCTTCATAGTGGAAGCATCAAACAACGTTCTAACGACGGTTGACATCTAGTGGAAGCCTTAGGAAGTGCAACATAACCAATATCCCACTGTATCTTCAATAGGGGCTGAGTTGAAAAACTACAAACTTCAGATTTGCCACTTCCTGGTTGGATTTTTCTCAGATTTTCGCCTGCCATATGAGTTCTGTTATACTCACAGACATCATTCAAACTGTTTTAGAAACTTCAGAGTGTTTTCTATCCAATAATAATAATAATAATAATAATAATATATGCATATATTAGCATCTGGGACAGAGTAGGAGGCATTTCACTCTGGGCACGCTATTCATCCAAAAGTGAAAATGCTGCCCCCTATCCCAAAAAGGTTAAACGGGTCAACATTCACAAGGCCGCAGGGCCAGACGGATTACGAGGACGTGTACACTGATTTTGCGCTGACCATCTGACAAGTGTCTTCACTGACATTTTCAACCTCTCCCTATCTGAGTCTATTATACCAACACGTTTCAAGCAGACCACAATAGTCCTTGTGCCCAAGAACACTAAGGTAACCTGCCTAAATGACTACCGACCTGCATTACTCACGTCTGAAGCAATGAAGTGCCTTGAAAGGCTGGTCCTGGCTCATATCACCATAATCCCAGAAACCCTAGACATACTCCAATTTGCATACAACCTCAACAGATCCACAGATGATAGAATATCTTTTGCACTCCACACTACCCTTTCAAACCTGGACAAAAGGAACACCTATGTGAAAATGCTATTCATTCACTACAGCCCAACCTTAAACACCATATGACTAAACATCTCCCTCTGCAACTGGATCATGGATCTCCTGACGGGCTGACCCCAGGTGGTAAGAGTAGGTACCAACACATCCGCCACTCTGATCATCAACACGGGGGCCCTTCAGGGGTGCGTGCTCAGTCCCCTCCTGTACTCCCATTTCACTCATGACTGCACGGACAGGCACGACTCCAACACCGACCATGATGAGACAGCCTATAGGGAGGAGGTCAGAGACCTTTCAACGTGGTGCAAGGACAACAAGGAGATTATTGTGGATTACAGGAAAAGGAGGAACGAGCATGCCCCATTCTCATCGACGGGGCTGTAGTGGATTAGGTTGAGAGCTTCAAGTTCTTTGGCGTCTACATCACAAACAAACTAAAATGGTCCGAGCCCACCAAGACAGTCGTGAAGAGGGCTCAACAAAACCTATTCGCCCTCAGGAGACTGAAAGATCTGGCATGGGTCCTCAGATTCAGAGAGTAGTGAGTGCGGCCCAGTACATCACCGGGGCTAAGCTTCCTGCCATCCAGGACCTTTATACCTGGGGGTGTCAGAGGAAGGCCCTAAAAATTGTCAGACTCCAGCCACCCTAGTCATAGAAGGTTATCTCTGCTACCGCACCGCAAGCAGTACCGGAGCGTCAAGTCTGGGTCCAAGAGGCTTCCAAACAAATTCTAGCCCCAAGCCATAAGACTCTTGAACATCCAATCAAATGGCTACCCAGACTATTTGCATTGTCCCCCCTACGCTGCTGCTACTCTCTGTTATTATCTTTGCATAGTCACTTTTAATAACTCTACCTTCATCAAATAAAATGTTATTGGCCACATACACATGGTTAGCAGATGTTAATGTGAGTGTAGTGAAATGCTTGTGCTTCGAGTTCCGACAGTGCAGTAATATCTAACAATTCCCCAACAACTACCTAATACATACAAATCTAAAGGAGTGAATGAGAATATGTACGTACATGGCCAAGCGGCATAGGCAAGGTGCAGCAGATGGTATAAAATGCAGTATATACATGTGATTTGAGTAATGTAAGATATGTAAGCGTTATTATAGTGGCATTATTTAAAGTGGCATGTTTAAAGTGACTGATCAATTTATTAAAGTGTCCAGGGATTGGGTCTCAATGTAGGCAGCAGCTTCTCTGTGTTAGTGATTGCTGTTTAGCAGCCTGATGGTCTTGAGATAGCTGTTCCTCAATCTCTTGGCCCCAGCTTTGATGCATCTGTACTGACCTCGCCTTCTTGATGGTAGCAGTGTGAACAGGCAGTGGCTCGGGTGGTTGTTGTCCTTGATGATCTTTTTGGCCTACCTGTGAAAGTGTCCTGGAGGGCAGGTAGTTTGCCCCCAGTGATGCATTGTCAAGACTGTACCACCCTTTGGTGAGCCTTGCAGTTGAGGGAGGTGCAGTTGCCGTACCAGGCTGTGAAACAGCCAGACAGGATGCTCTCAATTGTGCATCTGTAAAAGTTTGTCAGGGTTTTGGGTGACAAACACATTTCTTCAGCCTCCTGAGGTTGAAGATGCACTGTTGCGCCTTCTTCACCACACTGTTTGTGTGGTTGGTCCATTTGTTTGTCTGTGATGTGTACACCCAGGAACTTGCAACTTTCCTCCTTCTCCACTGCTGTCCCTTCAATGTGGATAGGGGGCTGCTCCCTCAAGTCCATGATCGTCTCCGTTCTTTTGTTTTGTTGACGTTGAGTGCGAAGTTGATTTCCTGACACCACACTCCGAGTGCACTCACCTCCTCCCTGTAGGCTGTCTTGTCGTTGTTGGTGATCAAGCCCCCTACCGTTGTTGTCTGCAAACTTGATGATTGAGTTGGAGGCATGCATGGCCACGCAGTCATGGGTGAACAGGGAGCACAGGAGAGGGCTGAGCACACGCCCTTGTGGGGCTCCTGTGTCAAGGGTCAGGAAAGTGGAGATGTTGTTTCCTACCTTCACCACCAGGGGGCGGCCCGTCAGCAAGTCCAGGACCCTTGCACTGGGCGGGGTTGAGACCCAGGGCCTCCAGCTTGATGAAGTGAATGCTACGGGGCGGTAGATATTTAGTTCAGTTAGCTTTGCCTTCTTGGGTACAGAAACAATGGTGGCCATATTGAAGCATGTGGGGACAACAGACTGGGATAGTGAATGATTAAATATGTCCGTAAACACACCAGCCAGCGGTCTGCGCATGCTCTGAGGACACGGTTAGGGATGTCATCCGGGCCAGCAGCCTTGCAAGTTTTATCAAGTTTAAATGTTTTACACACGTCAGCCACTGAGAAAGAGAGGGGGGTTGCAGTCATTGTTAGAGAGCCGTGACGGGGGCAATGTATTATCCTCATAGCCGGCAAAGAAGGTGTTTAGTCTGTGTGATCAAAACAATCTTGAAGCATGGCTTCCGATTGGTCAGACCAACGTTGAATGGTTCTCGTCACTGGTACATCCTGTTTGAGTTTCTGCCTATGAGCCGGGACGAGCAAGATGGATCGTTTTCGGATTTGCAATCAGTATGCTGAATGAATTTAGGTAGCATTGTTCTCAAATTTGCTTTGTTAAAATCCCCAGCTACAATAAATGCATCCTCTGGATATAGTTTCCAGTTCACATAGAGTCCAGTGAAGTTCCTTGAGGGTAGAGGACAGTGGGGCAAAAAAGTATTTAGTCGGCCACCAATTGTGTAAGTTCTCCCACTTAAAAAGATTAGAGAGGCCTCTAATTTTCATCATAGGTACACTTCAACTGTGACAGACAAAATTAGAAAAATTGTAGGATTTTTAATGAATTTATTTGCAAATTATGGTGGAAAATAGGTATTTGGTCAATAACAAAAGTTTGTCTCAATACTTTGTTATATACCCTTTGTTGGCAATGACAGAGGTCAAATGTTTTCTGTAAGTCTTCACAAGGTTTTCACACACTGTTGCTGGTATTTTGGCCCATTCCTCCATGCAGATCTCCTCTAGAGCATTGATGTTTTGGGGCTGTTGCTGGGGAACACGGACATTCAACACCCTCCAAAGATTTCCAATGGGGTTGAGATCTGGAGACTGGCTAGGCCACTCCAGGACCTTGAAATGCCTCTTACAAAGCCACTCCTTCGTTTCCCAGGCGGTGTGTTTGGGATCATTGTCATGCTGAAAGAGCCAGCCACGTTTCATCTTCAATATATATATATATATTTTATCTAAAAGTCTAATATCAGTTTTTGATTCTCTGACAAATGGTTATTTATTCTGTCTAAGCCCCTTCAAACTATGCCAGACACTTAGCTCAACACCTTGCAAAAGGAGCCAGCGTCTAATTTGTTGCAATCTTTCATCAGTCACCACCAGCAAGTGCCTATGGGAGAGTGTGCACTTCTCCAAAACAAAAACCTTCTTGAAAAAAGGTCTCCTCTGACATTCTGGCAGACAGAATCATTCTAATTTCGGATCTCAAATGCCTTATGGTGAAACGCTTCACTTGTGAGTATTGACAAGAAACATTTAGCCGGCGCCCACACAAAAGTCAGTGTTTGTATTCCTCTGAGAACTGTGTGCAAACATTTTTGACTTTGTTAAAGGCTTATTACTATGTGATATTTACAGCTGGTATTTTAGCATTTAAATCAATTGCAGTGCATTCGGAAAGTATTCAGACCCCTTGACTTTTCCACATTATCTAAGATGGATTTTTTTTTAAATCCCTTGCAATCTACACCCAATACCTCATAACGACAAAGCAAAAACTGGTTTTTCAAAAATTTTGCAAAAAAACAAACAATTATCACATTTACTTAACATATTTGCAATTAATGTCTAACATTTTTACTCCTAATTGCACACTCTGACATTAACAAATGTTCAATTAACTTTTTAGGGATAGGGGGCAGCATTTTCACTTTGGATGAATTGAGTGCCCATAGTGAACTGCCTCCTACTCTGTCCCAGATGCTAATATATGCATATTATTATTACTATTGGATAGAAATGATTATGTCTGTGACTATAACAGAACTCATAGGGCAGGCAAACTTCCAAACAGGAAGTGGAAATTCTGGGGCTGGTTGATTTTCAACTCATCGCCTATTCACATCCAAATAACATATGGATCTGGTTGCACTTCCTATGCCTTCCACTAGATGTCAACAGTCAGTAGAACGTGGAATGAAGCCTCTAGTGTGATGTGTGACTGGATGACAGCTGTTTGAGTCAGTGGTCTGGCAGAATGCCAGTTCCTGGTTATGCGCATTACTCATGATATCACAATGAGTTACATTACTCTGTTGACAACAACGGATGCTCTGGTTGGAACGTTACTGGATATACAGTGGGGCAAAAAAGTATTTAGTCAGCTATGAAATGTGCAAGTTCTCCCAATTAAAAAGATGAGAGGCCTGTAATTTTCATCGTAGGTACACTTCAACTATGACAGACAAAATGAGGAAAAATTAGGAAAACAAATCCAGAAAATCATATTGTAGGATTTTTAATGATTTTATTTGCAAATTATGGTGGAAAATAAGCATTTACAGTATTTCAATAACTAAAAAAAAGTTTCTCAATACTTTGTTATATACCCTTTGTTGGCAATGAAAGAGAGGTCAAACGTCTTCACAAGGTTTTCACACACTGTTGCTGGTATTTTGGCCCATTCCTCCATGCAGATCTCCTCAAGAGCATTGATGTTTTGGGGCTGTTGCTGGGCAACACAGACTTTCAACTCCCTCCAAAGATTTTCTATGAGATCTGGAGACTGGCTAGGCCACTCCAGGACCTTGAAATGCTTCTTACAAAGCCACTCCTTCGTTGCCCGGGGGCTGTGTGTCATTGTCATGCTGAAAGAGCCAGCCACGTTTAATCTTCAATGCCCTTGCTGATGTAAGGAGGTTTTCACTCTAAATCTCACGATACATGGCCCCATTCATTCTTTCCTTTGCACGGATCAGTCGTCCTGGTCCCTTTGCAGAAAAACATCCCCAAAGCATGATGTTTCCACCCCCATGCTTCACAGTAGGTATGCTGTTCTTTGGATGCAACTCAGCATTATTTGTCTTCCAAACATAACGAGTCGAGTTTTTACCAAAAAGTTATATTTTGGTTTCATCTGACAATATGACATTCTCCCAATCTTCTTCTGGATCATCCAAATGCTCTCGCAAACTTCAGACGGGCCTGGACATGTACTGGCTTAAGCAGGGGGACACGTCTGGCACTGCAGGATTTGAGTCCCTGGCGGCGTAGTGTGTTACTTTGGTCCCAGATCTCTGCAGGCCATTCACTTGGTCTCCCCGTGTGGTTCTGGGATTTTTGCTCACCGTTCTTGTGATCTTTTTGACCCCACGGGGTGAGATCTTGCGTAGAGCCCCAGATCGAGGGAGATTATCAGTGGTCTTGGGGCGGCAGCGTAGCCTAGTGTTAGAGCGTTGGACTAGTAACCGGAAGGTTGCGAGTTCAAACCCCCGAGCTGACAAGGTACAAATCTGTCGTTCTGCTCCTGAACAGGCAGTTAACCCACAGTTCCCAGGCCGTCATTGAAAATAAGAATGTGTTCTTAACTGACTTGCCTGGTTAAATAAAGGTAAAATAATAAAAAATAAAAATTGTATGTCTTCCATTTCCTAATAATTGCTCCCACAGTTGATTTCTTCAAACCAAGCTGCTTACCTATTGCAGATTCAGTCTTCCCAGCCTGGTGCAGGTCTACAATTTTGTTTCTGGTGTCCTTTGACAGCTCTTTGGTCTTGGCCATAGGGGAGTTTGGAGTGTGACTGTTTGAGGTTGTGGACAGGTGTCTTTTATACTGATAACAAGTTCAAACAGGTGCCATTAATACAGGTAACGAGTGGAGAACAGAGGAGCCTCTTAAAGAAGAGGTTACAGGTCTGTGAGAGCCTGAAATCTTGCTTGTTTGTAGGTGACCAAATCCTTATTTTCCACCATAATTTGCAAATAAATTCATTAAAAATCCTACATTGTGATTTTCTGGATTTTTTTCTAATTTTGTCTGTCATAGTTGAATTGCACCTATGATGAAAATTACAGTCCTCTATCATCTTTTTAAGTGGGAGAACTTGCACAATGGGTGGCTGACTAAATACTTTTTTGCCCCACTGTATATATTTTTTTATCAATGACAAATATTTCTAAATAAAAGGTTTAAGAAAATACAGGCAGGCACCACATTACTACATGACAAAACATCTCACTCAATCAAGCATGATGGTCTTGTGCGTCATGTAACATTCTAAAAAAATCCCCACCAAAATCTGTCAGTTTAAGCAGAGGCTGCGTCTCAATCCACAGCGTCCGCCTATGTCGGTCTTTTGCGACTGTAGTGGAAGGTGGCCGAGCTACAGCAGTGTTTGTCAGACTGAGACATCCCGCAAATTGGTCTTCTCACAAAATTGCCTGTAGAGTCTGAGCAGTTTGGCGTACAAACCACACGATGGTGTTCTACGTTTTTCTCTATGACCCCCACAAGCCCCATGGGACTCTTCTGAAGTCAGTAACAATGACGTGCAAAGCTTCTGTCTGTAGCGTCTGAAACATGATGATGTTCTCCGTTCTGCTCTACGACCCCAACGAACCCCACAGGACTCGTCTGAAGGTAAATTCATATAAATGAATTGAAATATGGAGGTAATTTTGTGCCAACAAAAAAACGGGTTTAATATGTCAGAAAACAACATTTTAATACCTGTGCTTTCTTATATCTCCTAGATACAGAACAGACACTTCAAAACGTTATTCCTTATGATTTATTTGTCGACTTACTTTTATGCCATTTATTACTGCGTTCCTGTGGGCTACAGTGCCTTGCTAAATTATTCATCCCGCTTTTGTGCTTTTCCTATTTTGTTGCATTACAACCTGTAATTTAAATGGATCTGGATTTCATTTTCAATGGACAAACACCAAATAGTCCAAATTGGTGAAGTGAAAAAAATCTAAATAAATTGTTTAAAACAATTTGGAAAAGTGGTGTGTGTATTCACCTCTTTGCTATGAAGCCCCTAAATAAGGTCATGTGCAACCAATTACCTTCGGAAGTCACATAGATTGCATACAGGTGGACTGTATTTAAATAATTAAGTGTCACATGATCTCAGTTTATATACACCTGTTCTGAAAGGCCCCAGAGTCTGCAACACCACTAAGGAGGGGGCATAACCAAGCAAGTGGCACCATGAAGACCAAGGAACTCTTCAAACAGGTCAGGGACAAAGTTGTGGAGAAGTAGAGATCAGGGTTGGGTTATAAAAAAAACATCTGAAACTTTGAACATCCCACAGAGCAACATTCAATCCATTAATAGAAATTGGAAAGAATATGGCACAACAACAAACCTGCCAAGAGAAGGCTGCCCACCAAAACTCACGGACCAGGCAAGGAGGGCATAAATCAGAGAGGCAACAAAGAGACCAAAGATAAGGCCGCTGTACTGCAGTGCCAGCTGTGCCATCAGAGACTCTGGGTTTGCACCCAGGCTCTGTCGTAACCGGCCGTGACCGGGAGGTCCGTGGGGCGATGCACAATTGGCCTAGCGTCGTCCAGGTTAGGGAGGGCTTGGCCGGCAGGGATGTTTTCGACTCATCGCGCACCAGCGACTCCTGCTGCGGGCCGGGCGCAGTGCGAGCTAACCAAGGTTGTGGGGTGTTTCCTCGAAACATTGGTGCAGCTGGCTTTCGGGTTGGATGCGCGCTGTGTTAAGAAGCAGTGCGGCTTGGTTGGGTTGTGTATCGGAGGACGCATGACTTTCAACCTTCGTCTCACCCGAGCCAGTACGAGAGTTGTAGCGATGAGACAAGAACAATTGGATACCATGAAATTGGGGAGGGGTAAAAAAAAAATATATATATAAAAAAGATATGTCCGTCTAAAAAAACGTTCATATGTTGGCTTAGTAACAATCAAATAGCTAAATGATCCATGACCTTCATAAAACAATTCCATATGTTAGCTTAGAAGTATAATAGACAAACAGATACTGTAGTAGGTCAAAGCTGTGTGCTGGAAAACCTTGGTAGAGCATGGGTGGAGTAGGCATTGTGGCCCTCAGGTGAATTTCCTTTCCTTTTTTGGCTTCAGACCAATGCATACTTCTCACTTAAAACATTTGAATGTTTTTATTTGAAGTAGGCGTTACATAAGCTGCATATCAAATATGTATTTTACTACAGAGTGATTTTGAGTTATACAGTTGGTACACAGCCATCATGGTACACATTCAGGCTGGACAAGCTCGACAGTAAATTGTGGCTTTGACCACCTCGAAATCTACGGGAAGTAGAAAGGAAACAGGGACACGTACTCCCTATCACTACTGTAACATTTCATTAGATCAGCGAGTCTGGGCCCTGAATCATCTCATGTGAAAGTCAAATGAAGCCATTAAGGGAGTCTCCTCCACTCTTACTGAAGAGGGCTTATCCACCTCTTTCCCAGGTCCTATATAACCCCCTCTGCCCTCTACCAACATCCTTCTCTCTCTCACACCTTCCCCACGTCCTCTCACCTTTCTCTCACTCTGTCTCTCACAGAGCTGTACCAACACTGGGCAGTTGCTGCGGCCCGCCAACCAAGACCTATTAATCATCCTGCCTTATCTCAGCGCAGCCTTGCAAAATAGTTGTTTTGCTCGTCCATATTAACCTCATAATGTAATCGCAGTTGGCGTCCGAGTAGGAAACAGGGAAAAGGGGTGGGGGTCAACAGGAACATGCTCACCGATGATGGAAGAGAGGAAAGAGTGTCAGGAACAGCATCAGCTGCGCAGAAGCCCAGCTTTGAAGATAAACTCGCCTCTGGCCTTGAGCAGACGGACAGCGAACCGAAGACCCATTCTACCCTGGAAATGAAGCCCTCGATGGCATGGTCCATCTGTCTAGGCCGTGTGAATGCCTTTTGTTGCACACCCATTGACATATCCCTGCTATGTTGTACTCAAATAAAACCAGGAGGCAGTGAGTGGTAACATTATCTGGGATCTCAGCAAGCAGGTCAAAGAAAGGTTGAAAATGTTTTAATTATTCTGTTTGATGCCAGGGTGGGTTTTTCTTCCCATGCCATGGTTTTTACAGTTTGTTCCGTGTCTGCATAGTTCTCCATCTGGCTTGCTGGCTCCAGATGCGTCCAACATACTTTTTTTTACGAATGGGCCATCTGGTCTAGTGCAGCAAGCTCCATTGAAGGCAAATATTATGTTATTTTGGGGCATTTATGACAGTTCGTTCAAACCTTGAATGAATACTGAAAAGCATGGCACTGTTAAATGGACAAGTTCATCTACAGTTGAAGTCGGAAGTTTACATTTACCTTAGCCAAATACATTTAAACTCAGTATTTCACAATTCCTGACAATTAATCCTAGTAAAAATTACCTGTCTTAGGTCAGTTAAGATCACCACTTTATTTTAAGAATGTGAAATGTCAGAATAATAGTAGAGTGATTTATTTCAGCTTGTATTTCTTTCATCACATTCCCAGTGGGTCAGACGTTTACATAAACTCAATAAGTATTTGGTAGCATTGCCTTTAAATAGTATAACTTGGGTCAAATTTTTCTGGTAGCCTTCCACAAGCTTCCACAAAAAAAATTGGGTGAATTTTGGCTCATTCCTCCTAACAGAGCTGGTGTAATTGAGTCAGGTTTGTAGGCGACCTTGCTCACACAAACTTTTTCAGTTATGTCCACAAATGTTCTATAGGATTGAGGTCATGGCTTTGTGATGGCCACTCCATACCTAAGGGAAGATTTCGGCAGTTGCTGTATGGTTAGTGAGAAAGTCCATATTGCAAATGTACGGTCCCTTACGAGACGTCCGAAATCGTTTGTAAAATTTGCGGACGGCGTCGGGCCGAGTGGCAGGGCCGGACCTACCATGAAGTCATCAAATGAACTTTGTCAGACATTCGGTTTCCTTTTTACAAAAATAATAAGATTTTGGTAATTTTTCCGCTGTCCCGGAATATCCCACAAGAGGGCATAAGCAATCATATTGCCATTGGACAAAACATCATGATTCACGACGGGGCCTTATCTCGAAAACTGAAAATATTTCGAAGACGAAACTCGGTGAGCATAGGTTGGGCATAAAATATATACTTGATAATATATCAACCGGGTGTGTAGGTTTTTCAATACACCAGGAGAAACAATGGCCAATTTACTCTGTAGCGCAAAACTCACTCTGAGATCCCCTACCTATCCACTTACGCAATGTGATCTTTCACGCTAATTGTTCAAAATAAAAGCCTGAAACTATGTCTAAAGGCTGTTGACCCCTTAGGGAAATAGAAAAAGGAATATGGTTGATATCCCTTTAAATGGAAGATAGGCATGCATAGGAACAGAGAGGTTTCAAAATAAGAGGCACTTCCTGATTGGATTTTCCTCAGGTTTTCGGTTCTGTTATACTCACAGACAATATTTTTACAGTTTTGGAAACTTTAGAGTGTTTTCTATCCTAATCTGACAATTATATATATATATTCTAGTTTCTGGGGCTGAGAAATAGGCAGTTTCAAATGGGTATGTTTTTTAGCCAAAAAAGAAAATACTGCACCCTACACACAAGGTTAATAACATTGTTAAATAAAAAATGTGGGCTACTGAGCCAGCAATAAAGGGAGATGCACACTTAAACAGTGATGAACCATCACCTAATGGACATGCTGAAATCAACACCAACGAGCAATAGAGAGGAACCACTATCACCGCCCGGCAATCCAGAGTTCAACGGGCCAGTCAATTGGGCATTTTTGCAGCATATTAGAGCATGTCAAATTCATGATGATAAATACAATTGTAAGACATTGCAAATGGACAGCCGTGCACCTGGTTACCTGAACGGGTTACTAGTAGCAGCTTTTTAAAACATTTGTTTTAATGCCTTTAGGTTGGTGCAAGGGGTCCATGGCTGGGTAGCACCCCCCACCTGTGCCCAAACAATAGAGGGTGCCCCTGGTCATTTTGGTTGTTTAAAAAAATCTTTAATAAATGACAGAGTCCCACTTCTCTCTCATTGCACCAATGAGCGACGGAGAGGAAAAAATATCACTGCTCAACCATCCCGAGTTCAACGGGGTAGTCAATTGGTGGTTTCTGCAGTATATTAAAAAACTACAGAGTCCGACTTCTCTCATTGAACCAAATTCTTATATCCTATGACTTCCTATGATCAAACATGACAAATAGACCTAGGTAGATTCAGGGCTGTTACTCCTACCCCCTACTTTTTCGAACATTTAAAAATCGCGCAACATTTCAGCGCCCTGCTGCTCATGCCAGAAATATAGTATATGCATATGATTAGTATGTGTGGATAGAAAACACTCAGACGTTTATAAAACTGGTTAAATCACGGCTGTGACTATAACAGAACGTGCGTTTCATCGAAAAGTGCAGGAAAATCTGATCACTGAAAATGGAAAAATATATCCATGCGCGACTTGAACCCATTGATAAAGGTGAACCACATTTAATGGGGCTGAAGTTGCAATACCTACAGCTTCCACACGTTGTCTAGAGTCTTGTCATTTGCCTACTATTTGTTTCTTGGTCAAACAGACGCAAGGTAGCGCATTTCTTCCGGTCTCCGACCGGATATTTTGGTTCATTATTTCCAGACGGACAGCTAAAGAATATACTTCGCCTCGTGATCAATTTGATCGCTTATTAACGTTTACTAATACCTAAAGTTGCATTACAAAAGTATTTCGAAGTGTTTTGTGAAAGTTTATCGTCAACTTTTTTCATTTAAAAAAATGACGTTACGTTATAAGACGCTATTTTTTTTCGTTTATCACACAGTCTTCATAGATTGATATCTAGGCTATATATGGACCGATTTAATCGAAAAAAAATACCCAATAGTGATTATGGGACATCTAGGAGTGCCAACAAAGAAGATGGTCAAAGGTAATGAATGTTTTATATTTTATTTGTGCGGTTTGTGTAGCGATGACTATGCTAATGATTTTGTTTACGTCCCCCGCGTGTCTTTTGGGGTGTTACATGCTATCAGATAATAGCTTCTCATGCTTTCGCCGAAAAGCATTTTAAAAATCTGACTTATTGCCTGGATTCACAACGAGTGTAGCTTTAATTCAATACCCTGCATGTGTATTTTAATGAACGTTTGAGTTTTAACTAGTACTATTAGCATTTAGCGTAGCGCATTTGCATTTCCAGATGTCTAGATGGGAAGCCTGCGTGTCAGGTAGGAGCAAGAGGTTAACATAGTGATATATATATAATTTGGTCAGTATATTTATAATTTGGTCAGTATATATATAAGCCATTGGACATGGTTTACTGACTTATGATCATATATATGGCAAATGGACATAACATCCTAATTTGGCACTTTCAATACTTATGTATGTCATTTGGACATTTCCTATGCCATTTGGCCATGGTTCACTGACTTTTAGATTCGGAAGCTGACTAACTATGATCATACATTGCAAATGGATAAAACATAGGACTTATGGACAAACAAAAAAAAATGGACAAAGGTATGTTCATACGGGTATTGCATATGTTTACTTGACAAAACAATTAAAAATCTTATGGTTCAGAAAGTACTTTTTTAGAGGGTGATTATTTTTTAAATAACATTTTCAAAATTTGCCTGTTGAGTCTAGACTTTGACCATTTGCCTAATGAAAAGCAACGGTGGAGCACGCGCCATCTTTGGGATTTTTGGGGTATGATACTTGGCATTTGCAATGTTCCCCTTGCCACAAGGTTTGAATGAACTGCCGTCCATTTGAGTGGTACTTGTGATTGTGTATATGGTTTGCCCAATGCAAATAATTTGCCCATTTGTCCATTTCATGGGGGTCTCCTTACCTACGCTCGACAACTTGTTACATAAGTCATTGATAATAATCAGTCATTTTTTTCATGTCATTACTTTAAAGATATAAGGGGGGACATACTGTAGCTGTATTCAATAAAGTTCACAAACCTTTCTCATGGTTTGTGTCTTGACGGATTTGTCAAAAATTATGTCACATACAGTGGCTTGCGAAAGTATTCACCCCCCTTGGCATTTTCCTGTTTTGTTGCCTTACAATCTGGAATTAAAATATATTTTATATGTATAATTTAATTTACACAACATGCCTACCACTTTGAAGAGGCAAAATAGTTTTGTGAAACAAACAAGAAATAGGACAAAAAAACTGAACTTGAGTGTGCATAACTATTCACCCCCACAAAGTCAATACTTTGTAGAGTCACCTTTTGCAGAAATTACAGCTGCAAGTCTCTTGGGGTATGTATCTATAAGCTTGGCACATCTAGCCACTGGGGTGTGTGCCCATTCTTCAAGGTAACACTGCTCCAGCTTCTTCAAGTTGGATGGGTTCCGCTGGTGTACAGCAATCTTTAAGTCATACCACATATTCTCAATTGGATTGAGGTCTGGGCTTTGACTAGGCCATTCCAAAACATTTAAATATTTCCCCTTAAACCACTCGAGTGTTGCTTCAGCAGTGTGCTTAGGGTCATTGTCCTGCTGGAAGGTGAACCTCCATCCCAGTCTCAAATCTCTAGAAGACTAAAACAGGTTTCCCTCAAGAATTTCCCTGTATTTAGCGTCATCCGTCATTCCTTCAATTCTGACCAGTTTCCCAGTCCCTGCCGATGGAAAAAATCCCCACAGCATGATGCTGCCACCACCATGCTTCACTGTGGGCATGGTGTTCTCGGGTGATGAGAGGTGTTGGGTTTGCGGCAGACATAGCGTTTTCCTTGATGGCCATGAAGCTCAATTTTAGTCTCATCTGACCAGAGTACCATCTTCCATATATTTGGGGAATCTCCCACATGCCTTCTGGGGAACACCAAACTTGATTGCTTATTTTTTTCTTTAATATGACTATTTATGTAGCGATCACCGTATGTTGTGGAATTTCAGCCCGCTAGGGGGTTCCGTGCGCAGAGAGGATAAGCAATGGCTTTTTTCTGGCCACTCGTCCGTAAAGCCCAGTTCTGTGGAGTGTATGACTTAAAGTGGTCCTATACTCGAGTCTCCACTGTGGAGCTTTGCAGCTCCTCTTCCAGGGTTATCTTTGGTCTCTTTGATGCCTCTATGATTAATGCACTCCATGCCTGGTCTGAGTTTTGGTGGGTGGCACTCTCTTGGCAGTTTGCTGTGGTGCCATATTCCTCCCACTTTCTACCCCTTGCTTAGTGGTGTTGCAGACTCTGGGGCCTTTCAGAACATGTGTATATATAATAAGGCCATGTGACAGATCACGTGACACTCAGATTGCTCACAGGTGGACTTTATTTCACTAATTATGTGACTTCTGAATGTAATTGGTTGCACCACATCTTATTTAGGGGCTTCATAGCAAAAGGGTGAATACATCTGCACGCACCACTTTTCAGTTTGTATTTCTTTAGAATTTGTTTAAGAAATCTTTCATCTACGTTCACCAATTTGGACTATTTTGTGTATGTCCATTCCATGAAATCCAAATAAAAAATCTATTTAAATTACAGGTTGTAATGCAACAAAATAGGAAAAACGCAAAGGGGGGATGAATATTTTTGCAAGGCACTGTAGCCAACAGGAACAGAGTGAATAACACATTCATAAATGGAAAAAAAGCAAGTCAAAATAAATCATAAGGTTTTGAAGTGTCTGTTCTGTATCTAGGAGATATAAGAAAGCTCAGGTTTTAAAATGTTTGTTTTTTTCTGACATATTTAACCCCTTATTTTGCTGGCACAAAATTACCTCCATATCTTAAATTGCAGGTTGTAACGCAACAAAATAGCAAAAGCGCAAAGGCTGAGTACTTTTGCAAGGCACTGTAAAACATTTTTTTTTCTGTCCTTGCATTTATGGCAGTGTAAGTTGTCGTTTTATCATATATTAAGCATTAATCATTCAATTAGACATTGAACTTGAACCCTGTAAGAATCGTGGTCTAGCTGTTGGACAGAGATCTCAGAAATACAGTGCCTTGCGAAAGTATTCATACCCCTTGACTTGTTCCAGATTTAGTTGTGTTACATCCTGCATTTTCTTACCCATTTACACACAATACCCCATAATGCAAATTATTAACATGTTTTTGGAAATGTTGCTAAGTTATTGAAAATGAAATACAGAAATATCAAATTTACACAACCCTTTGCTATGAGCTCAGGTGCATCCAATTTCCTTTACATCCTTGAGATGTCCACCTGTGGCCATTTATTAAATTGTTTGTACATGATTGAGGAAGAAACACACCTGTCTATATAAGGTTAACACATCCTTATGGGATATTGTGTGTAGATGGGTGAGATAAAAAAATATTTAATCAATTTTGAATTCAGGCTGTAACAAAACAAATTGTGGAATAAGACAAGGGTTATGAATGTTTTCTGAAGGCACCGTATGTAATATTTTGGTTCTCTTTATGTTACGGGTGAAAACAGTTTTCTGTAATGTCTGTTTCCAACTCACACCCTCAAACACCTAGATCCCCTAAATGCAGCTCTCTCTCCAGATCCCAATCACCTGTTCACACACCTGTACGTCATTATCACACACTATTTAGTTCAGTTCTTTGCACCCCATCACTGTGAGGTATTGTTTGTTTTGTGACACGTCTTTCAAAGCGCTCGATTTCTCTGTGATTTTACTCCTCCCGTGTACTATAGTTTTTGCCTGCCTCACTAACGACGCCTTTTGCCTAATCCCTGCCTACTGCCTGATCTCCCAGACTACGTTTTTAGCCCTTTCCCTGCCTGTACTGTTGCCCTTTTGGACCCACTGTGTATGACCTTCTGCCTGCCCCTGGACCCAGCTTCCTGCCTCCTCCTGTGTATGACCTTCTGCCTGCCCCTGGACCCAGCTACCTGCCTCCTCCTATGGTCCTTTGCAATAAACATCTGCTGCCCCCTGCGCTTGAAACCAGCTCTCTGTCTCCCCTCATGTTCATTACGTTTTCATAAGCACACAAATCCGCAAAAAATGTATGCGATTGCAACATTGAATGCTTCTAACCGAAAGTCATCTTTCCTTGATATTTAAAACCTAAATTGATACTGTCATTAACGTGGTTCTTCAATAATTATGCATAATACTTGTTGGATGCACATTTGGTGTCAAGCTGTTAAATTACACCGTGATATTTTCATACATCTTCTGATTTTCTGAATGACAGTCAAGTGACAGATAGCTGTTGTGATAGTGTATGCGATTCAACAACAACCCAAGTGCTGGAAAAAAAAGGTGTTAGCAAGGAATGTCCAAAATATTTTGCAGTCTCATTCATTACGCCGGTGAAGACCGTTGTGCCTGGATCCACCTTGGATCTAATATCACTTGATGTTGAATATCTGTCAGCTTGATCTACAGCAGGGTGTCATTATATTTAACAGTGAAAGCATCAAGGTAATGAGTTCCTTGTTTTTGTGCCTCACATTGGACATGAATATGGACATGAATATACATTACTCAATTGTGTAGGATAGATTATTGCGCAACACACAACGCTACTCCTATAAATGATTTGAGATATAATGACTACAAATTACATAGGCTTCTTCTACATGACAAATACATCTAGGTTTCCATGTTACACCTGCAATGTTAAACAATACTAGGGGCTTGAAACGCCTACTTGTATTTGGAGCTAAGAAATCCAAAGAGCCAACTGGAAAAGACCTACATTGAAAATCAGACATTCCCTCCAGATGATGCTTGAAAGGTCCTTGCAATTGTTGTAGCCAATTTACAAGTTCTCCTGCTCCCTTATAATTATCCATTATTTCATTTTTGATCTGTTTTTGTGAGAGATGTGGCCATTTTGTTTGTTTCCCGCCGTTTCTATTCAAGGGTGTTGCCGTACTCTGTGGCTTCAACTTGGCTTTCCATACAAATCCTTCCATAACAAAAGGAACCTGGTTTTTGGTCTCGCAACCTCTTGGATATAGGGGGCGCTATTTAAATTTTTGGATGAAAAATGTTCCCGTTTTAAACAAGATATTTTGTCACGAAAAGATGCTCGACTATGCATAAAATTGACAGCTTTGAAAAGAAGACACTGACATTTCCAAAACTGCAAAGATATTGTCTGTGAGTGCCACAGAACTGATGTTCCAGGCGAAACCCAGTTAAAAATCCAACCAGGAAGTGCCGCATTTTTTGAAACCGCCTCATGCCAATGACTCCTTATATGGCTTTGAATGAGCTACGAATGAGCTACGAATTTTCCACGTTTTCCCCAAGGTGTCTCCAGCATTGTGACGTCTTTTTAGGCATTTCCATTGAAGAATGGCTGTAAGGGACCATATATGGCATGTGGTCACATGGTGTCTCCCGCAGAAAATCTTGCGTAAAATAATGAGGTAGCCATTTTTCCAATCGCTTCTATTGAGAAACCAATTGCCTCGACGGATATATTATCGAATATACAGTGCCTTGCGAAAGTATTCGCCCTTGAACTTTGCGACCTTTTGCCACATTTCACGCTTACATAAAGATATACAACTGTATTTTTTTGTGAAGAATCAACAACAAGTGGGACACAATCATGAAGTGGAACGACATTTATTGGATATTTCTAACTTTTTTAACAAATCAAAAACTGAAAAATTGGGCGTGCAAAATTATTCAGCCCCCTTAAGTTAATACTTTGTAGCGCCACCTTTTGCTGCGATTACAGCTGTAAGTCGCTTGGGGTATGTCTCTATCAATTTTGCACATCGAGAGACTGAAATTTTTCCCCATTCCTCCTTGCAAAACAGCTCGAACTCAATGAGGTTGGATGGAGAGCATTTGAGAACAGCAGTTTTCAGTTCTTTCCACAGATTCTCGATTGGATTCAGGTCTGGACTTTGACTTGACCATTCTAACACCTGGATATGTTTATTTTTGAACCATCCCATTGTAGATATTGCTTTATGTTTTGGATCATTGTCTTGTTGGAAGACAAATCTCCGTCCCAGTCTCAGGTCTTTTGCAGACTCCATCAGGTTTTCTTCCAGAATGGTCCTGTATTTGGCTCCATCCATCTTCCCATCAATTTTAACCATCTTTCCTGTCCCTGCTGAAGAAAAGCAAGCCCAAACCATGATGCTGCCACCACCATGTTTGACAGTGGGGATGGTGTTCAGGGTGATGAGCTGTGTTGCTTTTACGCCAAACATAACGTTTTGCATTGTTGCCAAAAAGTTTAATTTTATAGTATTTTTTTTGTGTGACTTTTTTGAAGCAAGTTCATTTTTTAATTTCACTTCACCAATTTGGACTATTTTGTGTTTGTCCATTACATGAAATTACATGTAATGCAACAAAATGAGAAAAACGCCAAGGGGGATGAATACTTTTGCAAGGCACTGCTACTGCCGCCGGCATTCAAAGATTATCCAACTTGAATAAACGATTGGAGGCAAGGATGTCAGCAGTGGAGTATTTTTCGGTGATACGGATATCACTTATTATTGATATCTACATAGCACAATTATGTGAATCGCTATTTGCGCCTCACGGATTGTGGTTGTTGTGAATGGCTGTTCAAAATCTATATTGAACCCAATAATGGTTGAATTCAAAAAGTTTAAGCTGCCAATCATTGTTGTTTTTGAAACCAGTGAAAATTGTGGATCCCATTCTATGGAATAAAAGTATGGCTTTTATTATTCAATCTAGCTACCATTGATGGCCAGCTATGTATACTTTTACATTGATTTATCCTGCAGTAGATGTTGTTCAATTGGTAACATACATTTTCTTCTTATTATGCCTCTTAAGGGGAAAGTAACTGAATGTAATCAGATTGTTACTGAGTTTGGGTAAGCCAAACCGTATCGCACTTCTGTGGCGGTTGATATCGCCCCCCCTTTCTGGATCAGGGACATTATCAAGACTAACGGCGCAATCGTTGGACTTTGAACTTGGGAGGTTGGGTTGGGGTAGCTCCTCGCTGACAAATACTTTTGGCAGCAAACTGTTGATCTGTCATCTTGAAAGAAAGCCTTTCTCACCTTATCACAAGCGTCTGTAGCCCTGTTCGGTCAGTAGGCAAACTGGTGGGGATCCAGTGTTGGAGGGAGGCAGGACTTAATGAGGGGTAAAAACTTGGAGTAGGAACAGTGAAAGGTGATCAGACTATCCCAGGTGGGGGAGGGGAATGGTCAGAGACTCCAGCTGACCACTGACGCAATGTTGACGTTCAGGCTCATTTTTCAAAATAAAAGCCTGAAACTATGTATTGTAACACTAGATACATTCGGGAAGCCATAGAAAAAGGAATCTGGTTGATATCTCATTCACTGCTCAATAGGGACGCATAGGAACGCAGAGCTTTCTAAATAAGAGTCCCTTCCTGATTGGATTTTTGTCATGCTTTTGCCTGCAATATCAGTTCTGTTATACTCACAGACAATATTTGTACAGTTTTGGAAACTTTAGAGTGTTTTCTATGCTAAGCTGTCAATTATATGCATATTCTAGCATCTTGTCCTGACAAAATAGCCCATTTACTTTGGGAACGTTATTTTTCCATAAATGAAAATAGTACCCCCTAGATTCAACAGGTTAAGTCACTGGCACGCCCCCATTAACACAGTTAGGGCCTTGCGTCATGAGACAGCCTTTTTCTGCTCTTCCGAATACAACCCCCACCTTGAGAATTTCTCAACAGTCCTTGTTTCTCTCAATTACAAGAGGAAAAAGGCTGCAGACCAGCTTACCTCGATAACGAGAGGGCCAAGGTTTGAGACGATTGCTGAATCTTTTAACCGTCCCACTTGGTTAAGCTCTTAGACTATCGATACAGACAGAATAAGAACAAGTCTTTTAATATTAATTACTAGTCTGCAGCTAGGAATTTGGGATCATTGAACGCGAAGACCGACAACCGCCGAAACATCTATCTATAACGACATGAATGAATGTCACTCTGAACTATCCATTCTAACCATGACAGAGAGAGCGGACAGACTTTCCAACAGAAACCAACTTTTCAACAGAGATCCCGACGACACACTGAGTGTAAATATATATATTGATTGCAATTATTCCTGAATGAGTGAGCGTTCATGTGTAAAGGATTAGCATTTCAATTGTTATAATTATCAACGGCGTGTTGTCTTATCTCAGTCGACCCCCACTTCCCTTTGTACACCAAGCCGCGATGCCGGTTTATCCCACTAGGGAAACTCCGTTATCATTTCCTTGTAACCATCTACTGTTTGTTTATGCATTTCTGTGAATTAAGTAGTAAGCAAATAAATTATTTAAGACAATTGATATCTGGATGACTGATATTGAAGACTGGGTTCGTGCAGATAACCAACAATTTACGATGTTTGCAGACTAAGGTAAAATAAAGAATAAGTCATTAACTTCTTGGCGCACCCATCCCGTTAGTGGGATCATTTTTGTCAACATCCGCTGAATAGCAGGGGGCCAAATACAAATTAACCTCTTCAACCTATGGGGGCGCTATGTCATTATTGGATTAAAAAACGTGCCCGTTTTAAGCGCAATATTTTGTCACGAAAAGATGCTCGACTATGCATATAATTGGCAGCTTTGGAAAGAAAACACTGACGTTTTCAAAACTGCAAAGATATTATCTGTGAGTGCCATGGTACTCATGCTACAGGCGAAACCAAGAGGAAACTCAAACAGGAAATGAGCAGAATTTTTGAAGCTCTGTTTTTCTATCGTCTCCTTATATGGCTGTGAATGTGCCGTGAATGAGCTTATGCTCTCTGCCGTTCGTCCAAGATGTCTGCAGCATTGTGACGTATTTGTAGGCATGTCATTGGAAGATTGACCATAAGAGACTACATTTACCAGGGGTCCGCCCGGTGTCCTGTGTCGAAATTATTGCGTAATCTCTAGGTCCATGTGCGTTCCATTTCTTCAGAAGAGAAAGTCAACTGCCACGATGGATTTATCGTCGATAGATATGTGAAAAACACCTTGAGGATTGATTCTAAACATCGGTCTGCCATGTTTCTGTCGATATTATGGAGTAAATTTGGAAAAAAGTTTGCGTTTTAATGACTTAATTTTAGTTTTTTTTCTTACCCAAACGTGATGGAGAAAACGGAGCGATTTGTCAACACAAATAAACTTTTTGTAAAAACTCAAAATTTGCAATCTAACTGAGAGTCTCCTCATTGAAAACATCTGATTTTATTTGAATATTTTTCAGTTTTTTGTGAAAATGTTGCTTGCTGAATGTCAGGCATGTCAGGCATAATACTATGCTAGGCTATCAATAGCATCAATAATGCTTGTTTAGCTATGGTTCAAAAGCATATTTTGAAAATCTGAGATGACAGTGTTGTTAACAAAAGGCTAAGCTTGAGAGCAAATAGATTAATTTCATTTCATTTGCGATTTTCATGAATAGTTAACGTTGTGTTATGGTAATGAGCTTGAGGCTGTAGTCACGATACCGGATCCGGGATGGCTCGACGCAAGAAGTTAATAACACACAGTGGTGCAAAAAAGTATTTAGTCAGCCATCAATTGTGCAAGTTCTCCCACTTAAAAAGATGAGATGCCTGTAATTTCCATCATAGGTACACTTCAACTATGACAGACAAAATGAGAAAAAAAATCCAGAAAATCACATTGTATGATTTTTTATGAATTTATTTGCAAATGGAAACGTTATCTTTTTAAGTGGGAGAACTTGCACAATTGGTGGCTGACTAAATATTTTTTGCCCCACTGTACATTGTACTAATTGCACATTTTTTGCACTGTTTTATTTGCCCATCTGGTCAGATGCTAATTGCATTTTGTTGTACTGTACTTAAATGATTTAAATTATATTTAAATGATATTCTACACTGAGTGTACAAAACATTAGGAACACCTGCTCTTTCCATTACATAGACTGACCACTTGAATCCATGTGAAAGCTACACTGAGTGTTAAAAACATTAGTAACACCTTCCTAATATTGAGTTTCATATCCCCCTGCCCTCAGAACAGCCTAAATTCATTGGGGTATGGACTTTAGAAGGTGTTGAAAGTGTTCCACAGGGATGCTGGCCCTTGTTGACTCCAATGCCTCCCACAGTTGTGTCAAATTGACTGGATGTCCATTGGTTGGTGGACCGTTCTTGATACGGGAAACTGTTGAGCGTAAATAATCCAACAACGTTGCAGTTGTTGACACACTCAAAGAAGTTTGCCTGGAACCTAATACTATATCCTGTTCAAAGGTACTTCAATATTTTGTCTCACCCAATCACCCTCTAAATGGCACACATACGCAATCCATGTCTCAATTGTCTCTAGGCTTAAAAATCATTCTTTAACCTGTCTCCTCCCCTTCATCAACACTGATTTGTAGACATCAATAAAGGATCACAGCTTTCACCTGGTCAGTCTATGACAGAAAGAGCAGGTGCTCCTAATGTTTTGTACACTGTGCATGTTCATATATGCAGTCTTTAATTGAGTGAGCAGTACGCATGCTTACTCCTCTCTCATTTTCAATCTTAAACCAAAATTCACATATGTACTATAATAAATATTGTGCCTGGGGGATGGACGTCTTGTCTCTGCGGCGGTGTAATAAAATATAGACATGTTCTTGTCTGTCCGAGTTCTACACACCACAAGGAATAAAGACCATTATTTCACAAAGGCAAAGAAGTAAACTTGCTTCACAAAGGCGAAGAATAAGTGAACTTTACATGTTCTGTTTCCTTCCTCTCATATCCTCCCAGACATCTCCATTAATTGGCAGGGAGGCTGATCCTCCGCTGGTCTTCAGTGTGCCTCCACTGCGCTGCTGTCTGCAGAGTTATAAAATGAGTTGGGCTGGCTCGTTCTTTCTTTCTCTCTCTCCACCTCCCTCCTCCTCCTCCCCCTTTGCAACACAAGCAGGAGCATTTTAAAAGGGACACGCACACTGAGACGGCCAGCTAATTTAGGGCCTGTGCCCAGTGGGACTCGAACGCCATGGTTTAAAGCAGCAGGGCCTCCAACATTAAAGACTGAGTTGCACAGGGACGTGTTAGGAAGACGTGCACCTAAAAACTCTCCTTCCTTAGTTTGTTAACCAAACATTCCACCCCGATATAGCCCCGTGGGCCGGGTCAGTGCGGACCAGCAGAGACGAGGAGATAATGAAGTCATTAGAATGAGCTGAGATTCGTCATCAGTAAGTCACAGTTGTTATGGGCCCAGTCTGCTTCGAGATGTAGTGGCCGTGGAAGGACAGGCAAGTTCATGTTTATTGTCATACATTTTGCCCTGGATGCAGAACTGAGCGATTTACGCTTGTTGGGCCATCTGCAAAGTAAAACTTGGTTATATTGTAAAAATGCATGTTTTTTTGTCTTAATTTAAGGTTAGGGTTAGGCATTAGGGCAGTGGGATTAAGGTACGGGTTAAGTTTAGTTAGTGACCACTCTGCAGCACTGCCTCCAGAACAAGATTAATGATGAAAAATGCTAATGTACAACAGGGTTTTCAAAGTGTGATTGCCCTGTCAGATTTGCCCTGTCAATTAATTATAATGTCCATCCCTCCCCTCATTTAGCTAGGGTTACACCGTTCTGTCAGTTCACAAAGGCCTGATTATCAATTTAGTTTGTGCTGACGTTATTCTTGTTTATGGGTTACATACATTAGGGTTCATATTTTAAATTCAGTCAAATTACCCTCATTTGATGACGTATTATGCTCATGGCAAAAATCAGAAGTTGAGTAACAATGAATTGACCTTTTCCCTATTTTAGGCTGAAATCAATATCCAATGAAAAAGCTTGAGTGGAAAACGTTTTTTTCCATCACCGATAGAGAACAACATTGTTCGACAACACCCTTTGAATAATCCCTAACCCTCAGCTTATGTCTTGCCCCTCGTAACTCTCCATTCCTCAAATTCTCCAATATTGTATCTAAAAATATCTTGTTTAAACTGCATTATTTTCATTTCAGAGCAAACAAACAATGTGTTATCCCAAGACAAAGGACAGAAGAAGAGAAACAATTAAACAAGACAGCGTGGAATTTTACCATAGGCTTCACACCTTGCAATGGCATTTGTCAGAACAACGAGTTGGTAAGAACAGGTCCCTATGAAGAATGACTCCGCAAATAAAGGAATGAATACATATCCTGCGTGGTGGCTAGACTGCAAATGATCCTTTGGAGAAAAGCTGAATCACACACACAGTGCTGATGGCCTCAGGTTTGGGAAATATGTCCATGTCATTTCTGTGCACAGACCGTACTGTGCTGGTATATTACCCACTGCCTTGTTTTACCCCAGTGGGGGTGTGGATGTGTTCAGAATGCACTGTAGGATACATTTTTAGGCTCTGATTCTGTACTTCAGTGAACTACAAAAACATCAAATCTAGAAAATCGGAAACGTGCCTTTTTTCTGTTTGGTCACATATGATAATCCAGTGTTTATCTTTTACACTGAAACAGACCTGGGAACAAGGTCAGAACCACCTTTTGGATTGGGGATCCATTCCTGGGTGACAACCCATTTATAAATATGTGGTAGGGCCGGTTTCCCAAACCCAGAATAAGCTTACTCCACCAGGACAAGGGGAAGAAAAATGGTCTTGCAATTACATAGTTAATACCAATTGACAATTTATGTAACAGTTATAAGTGTGAAACTTGTACAGTGTATGGATTATTGTAATGTATAGGGTTTCTGTCTGGGTCATCCATCGTCCAATCCTCAGTTTTTCACTCATTCTCAATTTAAACCGATGTTATATTTTAAGTGCGAGCAATTTACAAACCATTTAGCTACAAGAAGAGTCACACAACATCTAGCACATTTTGTACATTTCATATTGCATAATCATATAACCTCGGGTGCATCCATTTATGAGCGGTGTACCATTCAGTGACTAAATATTGAATTAACTGTCTAAATGTATTTCACTTCATTGTTTGGCAACTCTGACAGTTGTCATTCATAAGCAACAGTCCCAGATGGGACTTGATATTTTTTTCTAACATAATGTTAATGTTTTGTGACAATCACTTAATCCGAGTGAAGCCGCAACACAAAGACAGGTATCGATCACAGAGTTAAGCTGTCCAATGTTTTGGGGGAGACTCTCTGGAAAGCAACATTAATGAGATTGCTTCCCCCCATGTTCTTACTGTTGATTCATTGGTATGGGCTCAGAAACAGAGACATTGGAGATGTGCTTTGGTAAGTGTGGTTTAGCATCACAATCGATGAGACAACAGAGCTTTTCTTGAGAGCTCTGGCTCTCTGGGGAAAACAAAATCGGATTTAGAGCAAATGCAGGAAAGCTGGTATATTGAGATCTAATCAAATCTCAAACACAAGGCCCTGTCTATTGACTAGATTTTCAAGGTAGAATTAACCAGTGTTTGCCTTGTTAGGAGACTGTCTGAAGGGAAAATGTAAAATATGGGGGGGCGGAAAATGGGTATCTCTCTACTTATAATTCATAGGATGCATTCGCTCACGCAAGCAGATCACATCTGGCTAGAACCAAAATATCCACTCGTTTTTTAATCACGTACAATGTACGGGTGTTGACATTATCAGGGAGATATGGAGCCAGACTATGAATGTGGGAATAGGGTCATTTACCAGAATATGCCCATCATAAAACATTAATTACTGACAGTATCAGCCCAGGATCTGCTCATGGATATCTATTTTCACAAAGTCATTCAAGGAATAATTGAGTGACTTCCCAATCCCAGAGCACAAATACAATGTGGGTTACTATCATTCAAAGACAGAATATAATATGGTATAATCCTTCTTGATCTAAATAGCTTTCTGCCAGTGTTTGTTCTATCTAAGAAGGCCTGTAATACGGTATGGTGTTGAATGTTTAGGTGCACTGTAGCACTTTATTATACTACAATATGGCATGATGTGATATTGTATGGTAAGGCATAGAATGGTTTATGAAATTATACGCAAAATGACAGGCAGATTTAAAACTTTTCATTTTTCCATTTAAATTAATATACAAAATTCTTGCAACCAATGGAATGCTATTTATATGGGGGATACAACTTTCCCAGCTCTGCAGAGTTTGCTGCTAAGAGACAGAATCATTCGATCATTTGTTTTAGTACTGTCCATATGTAGCTTGTTTTTAGTCACAGGTCCAGGAATGGCTGAAGAATTGTAATATTTACCTGGAGCTAACCCTGCAGACACTGCAGCACTACAGGGCGATCTGAAAAGTCATAGTCAATCGATCAATAATACTTTTTGCAAAAATAATAATTTTCAATTTACAATCTGTAGAAACAATGAGAATATATATTTGTAAAATAATATATCGGTGATTGAAAGTGATGCAGACAATTACCTTGATGGAAGCTACAATCTATCTGCAATATTAAAGCTGATCTACCCCCTACAACAACAAAAAATGGCATTGAATGGTATAATATTACATGGGTACTGTTTGAGGTGTTCTAGTAAAAATTAAATTGTGTGTGTGTGGCAGCCCAATAGTGTCTCTCGGGAGTCCACAGTGCTGAAGAGCTTTCTTCATATGTTTGTCCCTCCGATGTCAGACGATGCAGCCTTGCTACTTGTTACAGAACTCCCACAGTGCTGCAAATTGTCTTCCCCTCCCTTTCCAGTCTCTATAACCCAACCTCTGGCAAACACTTGCCACATTAAAGGGCCAATCTGCAGTTGCTAGATCCATGTTTGGACAGATAAATTAATCATATGAACCCATTGATTCTTGAAGAATATAACTTTTTATATACCTCTGATGTCATACCCCATCATAACCATTGTTTTACTCAATGTTTTACTGGTGTTCAGAACCCTTGTTTTACTCCAGAAGCTTGTTTTAATCTAATGTTTGTAAACAAACACTATATAGCCTCAAAACATGGTTAAAAATATAATTTTGATATCATGGATGCAGTCCTTACATTCATAGCTCTGTCTATGAATTTGAGAGTGGTTACATTTCTGCAGCCCCATCCCTCAGCTTTTTACCGAAACAGGTGCAGGGAGCACACTTTGTTATTGTTTCAACTGCTGATTGCTGCTTTAACCTCCAACTCTTCCCCCCTTAATCCGTGGTCGTGTCCCCTCCTAAATTCGCTCACTTTGCCGGCTCTCCAGAATTTTGCTGGAAACAGGAGAGACCTTTAATTAAGTAGTCTCTCCAGGGAATGGCTGTATCCCGGGCTCTAATGAGAGCACAGGAGACTGGCTTCATTATCTCTCCCCCAATTCTCTCCTGGGCTTTCTCTCTCTCTCTCCTGTTACAGGGACAGGCTGGCAGTCTGGTCCCACTCTCCTCCACAGACAAGCATAGCCCCCATCCCAAGGGGAGAACAACGGCAAATAGTTTACGAACCAGTGGAGGCTATACACCACAACAACAGAAGCTCACTAGGAATTGCAACACCCAAACGTATTCTTAGAAATATACTTTCATTGCTTGCTTGTAGTGCAGTCGTGCCCAAGACCATAATCGACAAGTGTGCATTCAAATATAGATACCTTAATGACAAAATCACAATGTCAACAGATTTATACTTTAAAGCTGCTATCTCACAGGTTAAAGGTTGGATTCTATCCGTATCGCATAAATATCGCAGAAGATCTGCTTTAAAATGTAAATGTAATTTCCGATTGCGCTGACATATGCAGCGTTTACCATAAATGCAGGGAACATTGCCTTCAAATTTTTATAGAGCTATAACATGGGTTTTTTCCACAATACAGATTGAATCCAGCCAGCCCTGAGAGTGCACCCACAGTAAGATAGGAGCTCAAGTAGCAACACAACATTAACTATTGACTTGTGTTGGGAGGAAGGGAGGCTCATTAAAATATTCCCCTAGGTTACCAATCAAAGGAGTCCATAGCTCTGGGATTTGGCATCGCAAACTCACGGGGTTTCGCCATCGCGGATCGCACTCGTCTCCCGCGGTCCTTTCTCTCTCCCAGCCCTCCCCCTCTCTCTCTAACCATCCCACTCCTTCGTGGCCCCTGGCAGAGGCTGTTTATTGCTCTTTCTGATTGAAGTTTGTCTGCTATCGCAATCAACCCTCCGAAACAGGTCCCTCTGGTAGCCCTCGTCCGGGTTATGTAACTCTGTGTCGGCTATAACCTGAGGGGGAGTTCATGTGGTCACAGAGGAGTAGATGAGGGAGGTTGTGTCCATCACTCATTAAGTGAAGTTAACTCAAAGTTAATAAGTGATACTCACAGGAAGTTGGAAGAAATCGGGAATAACCTGCTGTAGGGGCAGCATTTTAGAATGGAACAATGTTAGTAGTTTATAGTGCAATGGTACAATTTGTTCGGTGTGGCTATGCTTTTTATGAGAAACACACAATTAAGTGAATATACATTATGCTCTAATAAATCATTTAGGTGATATGACGTGACCAAAATAAATGTACCTTACCTTATTTCAAAATGTTCACATGAATAATAGACAAACATTGCTTCAGCTGCATAACATTCAAAAACACTTTGAAGACTCTTCTTCTTTCATATTAATTCTTCATACTGATAATTTAGTCATTGACTGAACTTTGCCTTAGATATTCAATGTCTCTGAACCGATGTCACATCTCGCCAACAATCAACGGGGTGCACATCTAACCTATACCCTTCAATGCAGAGGATTTCAGTAAGCAAGTTTGCACGAAACAGTACTCTGACAGTACCCCTCAGTTTGTTCACACAAGAGATTTGTGATTTTCCCTTGGTGACACAACAACACAGAGGACATCGATGACAACAAAGCGTCTCAGTTGTCAAGTGATCACACCCGTCCTTTTGTGTTGACTGTTGGTGCTACGCGCCACATAATGCAACAAAGGTTTTCTGCTTCACAGTCTGTTGGCTAATTGCATCAAAGAGTTTGGCAACTGCGTTGTCTCGGCGTCTGCATTTGTTCAAACATCAAGGGGAACAACTCACGTTGGAACGACAGACAGATAGCATCTAGCGAGGTCTACTGTGGGAATCAAAGTGTGACAGTGTTTATTGCCATAAACAAACACAAACTGACACTGGCTGCTGACTGCTGACAGGGAATTTGCTAAATTCCACTCTGGCACTTCATCGCTAAACCTCCAACAACAGGCTAGTAAAGACTGCTCTGAATAGAGTTCACTGAGAGAGGAGAAACGAGAGGGTGAAACCCTCCACGGTTCAGGCAGTTGGTCGAGCACACAGCAAGTCAAAGGGAACACCTCAGCTGCAGACATGGGCAGTGGTAGAGGGAAACGATTGCTTTCTGTGTTTGCTCGCCCAACCATGTGACATGATTTATGTCCGAAACAAACAGAGTTAAATGTCCTGCTCCAACTAACCAGATGACCGACCAACCACAAGCCCCTACTGCTCCCCAACTCTCCTTCTTCAGCCCCTCTCTGACTACCTCCACCACCCTGGCCCTCCAAGTCTGCTGCTGGTGAACGACAAAATGAACGACAGAATGGGAAGGAGAGATGGATGGAGAGTGTCACTTTTAATTTCCATCATTGGGGTAAGGTTGGGGCTAGGCGACGGCTATAGGAGGAGAAGAGGAGGGGAGAAGAGAGACAAGAGTGGCATAGTGTGGGATGTCAAGGTTGATGTCTTCAGGTTGGGACCTGATAGTATCTGGCAGACCACAGGCCACAAGAGAAAAAAAATGGTAGTGCCCTGCTACTTGGGCGCCCAGACTTAGAGAACACAGAGAAAATGAGAGCACAGTGTTCCCTTTGGCAGATAATTGTTCCTAGTTTGGGAGAAGCATCTGGACAATGCTGTCCCATGAGCCCCGTAGCTTGGCAACTCTCTTGGCCCACAGTGACTATAACAACATTCCCCAAACCAACATCAGTGAAATAAGTGTCCAATGCAGATGTCCACAGTATTGGGATAAAAATAGGAAGCAGGCCAGGAACAGTGACAACATGCTATGAGTAGTGGTGTTCCGTGCTGGGGCCTCGTGTGTGTGTGAGTTAGTGAGTAAAAGTGTGTGTGTGTGAGATCAGGACAGCTTGAATCAGACCAAGGGAACAACACAGCTGTCCCACTCAGGCTGAGCGACACAAACTATAGGTCAGAGAGGAGACCCTTGGGACAGCTTTGAGAAATCCACGGCAAGATCTTAAAACAAATGCAATCAGATGTCCTAGCATTAATGGGCTCCTCTTAGGTGCATACTCCATTAAGTTAGACATCTGTAGCCCCATCTGGCCTTCGCTCGTCGTATAAGAAGTAAAGCCTTCGCAAATATAAGTGGATACATTTTTTAAAACCTAATTCCTTAATGAGGTAGTTAAATAGGATATTCTGATTCTCCAATTAGGGCATCTCCCTCAACTGTCAGACTAGTCATTAATTGTGTACTGAAACTAGAGCCTGAATTCAACTTGTTACACTTTGTGGATGATGAGAACAGGCTTCGTTGTAAATGAACCTCTTCTTTAAGATGTATTTTTTTTACATGTTATTTTTTTGCGTGCCTTTTCAGTCATTCATTGACATGCAATATATGTGCCTTCAGTAAATGTTGGTTCGTCATATTTCCTACACACCTAACTGTATATAGAGTAGTTAACAAAAGAGACATGCATGACTAGTCTTTTTGTTGTGGTGGAGATTATGTCCCATTTAGAACTGACACATG
The DNA here is from genome assembly GCF_023373465.1 of Oncorhynchus keta. NCBI lineage: Eukaryota > Metazoa > Chordata > Actinopteri > Salmoniformes > Salmonidae > Oncorhynchus > Oncorhynchus keta. Next base: position 54,676,174 of record NC_068422.1, on the reverse strand, counting down.
ACTATATTGAAGAGCTCTCTGCATGTAGGCCGCTGTATCATAGTGTAGTCTCATTGGTTTTAATTCAAATCAAATTAGATTTGTCACATGCACTTGGGTCCAACTGGTGTAGACTTTACCGTGAAATGCTTGCTTAGAAGCCCCAACAATGCAGAGTTTTACACAATAGGAATTACAATCAAATACACAAGAATGGAGCTATATACAGGGAGTACCAGTACCAGGTCAATGTGCAGAGGTGCGTGGTATTTGAGGTAGATATGTACATGAAGGCAGGGTAAAGTGACTAGGCATCAGGATAGATAATAATAAGAGTCAAATAAAGTGTTTTATATGGTTTGTTTATATAGACTAGTGAATAGGGTCAGTGAACTATTTTTTGAACTATTTTGCACCATCAAAATGTTGCCCCCAATCTTAGACGTAAAAAGGAGGATGAACATCAATTATTGATAATTTATTTATTGAAAAAAAGCTGTTGGAGGGAATATAGAGGCTAATCACTTTCATAATTTTTGGAACGATCCAAACGGCAGCTTTTGGAGGTCAGTTTTATTAGTCATAACACTAAGGTGGCTTAAGAAAGACCTGCCAACTTATGGAGTCAATGTCAAATGTAATTGTATTTAAAAATATATATATACCACATTTTCGTGGTATCCAATTGGTAGTTACAGTCTTGTCTCATCACTGCAACTTCCATACGGACTCGGGAGAGGCGAAGGTGGAGAGCCGTGCATCCTCCGAAACACAACTCAACCAAGCCAAGCCGCACTGCTTCTTGACGCAATGCCCACTTAACCCAGAAGCACCAATGTGTCGGAGGAAACACAGGTAACCTGGCGACTGTCACCACGCCCTGCACTCAGCCTGCCACAGGAGTCGCTAGTGCATAATGGGACAAGGACAACTCTGCCAGCCAAACCCTCCCCTTACCCGGACAATGCTGGGCCAATTGTACGCCGCCCCATGGGTCTCCCGGTCGCGGCCGACTGCAACAGAGCCTGTACCAAACCCAGAATCTCTAGTGGCACAGCACCACTCTGGAGGCCCCTCAAAGTGTATTTGTCACATGCGCCGATTACAACTGGTGTAGACTTTACAGTGAAATCCCTGCTTACGAGCCCTTCTCAACAATGCAGAGTTTAAAGGTAATATAGTAACTCGAGGAAAACAATTAAATACATAAGAATGGAGCTATATACAAGGAGTACCAGTACAAGATCAATGTGCAGAGTTATGAGGTACAGTATTTGAGGTAGATATGTACATAAACGCAGTGTAAAGTGACTAGGCATCAGGATAGATAATAAGAGAAAAATAAAGAACAGAGTAGCAGCAGCAAATGATGACAGTAAAAGTGTTTGCACTGTGTGTGTGTGGTGTATGTTGTCGTGACACAAAACACCAGTCTCAACGTCAACAGTGAAGAGGCGACTCCGGGATGCTGGCCTTCTAGGCAGAGTTGCAAAGACAAAGCCATATCTCAGAATGGCCAATAAAAATAAAAGATGGGCAAAAGAACACAGACACTGGACAGAATAACTCTGCCTCGAAGGCCAGCATCCCGGAGTAGTCTCTTCACTGTTGACGTTGAGAGTGGTGTTTTGCGTGTACTATTTAATGAAGCTGCCAGTTGAGGACTTGTGAGGCGTCTGTTTCTCAAACTAGACACTCTAATATACTTGTCCTCTTGCTCAATTGTGCACTGGGGCCTCCCACTCCTCTGTCTTTTCTGGTTAGAGCCAGTTTGCGCTGTTCTGTGAAAGGAATAGTACACAGTGTTGTACAAGATATTCGCATGGAAACGCATTCATTTCTCAGAACAAGAATAGACTGATGAGTTTCAGAAGAAAGTGCTTTGTTTCTGGCCAATTTGAGCCTGTAATCGAACCCGCAAATGCTGATGCTCCAGATACTCAACTAGTCTAAACAAGGACAGTTGTTCTGATTAAAGAAGAAATACAACAGTTTTCAGCTGTGCTAACATCATTGCAAAAGGGTTTTCTAATGATCAATTAACCTTTTAAATTGATAAACTTGGATTAGCTAACAATGTGCCATTGGAACACAGGTGTGATGGTTGCTGATAATGGGCTTCTGTACGCCTATGTAGATATTTGATTTAAAAATCTGCCGTTTCCAGCTACAATAGTCATTTACAACATTAACAATGTCTACACTGTGTTTCTGATCATTTTGATGTTGTTTGAATGGGCAAAATGGAATGGGCAAATGGAATTGTAAACTTTTACATGGTACATGGTATTATGTTCCTTTTCATCCGCGCATCACATAGAGAAGGCATTGCATCCTTGAAAAGACAAAATGGTTGTCACCTAAAAGGACATTGTTCAGGATCACTGCATCCGGTTTTCCTCTGAAACCAAGCAGACATGCTATTTGAGTCGACCTCATTCATCACATTTTGAGTGCTTGTTTGTGAATGGGTGTCCAGCATTTGGGTGCACTGACGGGCTCTGTATGACGTTTGTGTATCCTTGTCCATTATCAAATGGTTTATCTGTCAACGACCCTACAAGTTAATTGCTGCCTTTCCTTTAATATCCTTACATTTGATTGAATATAAGAAGGACAACTAAGTCGGGTAAACTAAGGACATGATTTTACATTCGCAGTGATCTTTAAGACTATGTGACAACGATGGTGGTAGCAGGTTAACAAGGACTCAGATACCAGTATTTCAAATCATCTTCAAAGAATTTAATATTCTTTGACAATTCTTAAGTTTGGGGAATGCAATAGCATTCATAGCAGAGAGAGTATCCGAGTTCAGCCACACACTCCAGGGTGAAGTTTGCTTCAGGTCAATATCTAGGCTCAGCTTTCCCTCCCCCACTCCTAACATTGGGGGAAAATGTAAAACTGACCTGAGATCAGCGTCTCAAGGCAACTTTTGCTGAGCAGCTTCTGACTCTCACTGGTTTGGTTTTCTGTCCATGGTGCTTAAACTTCTTCTGACTTTTACTGGTTTTAGTTCCAGGTCTATGGAGCTGAAACATTTTTTACGATTTTGTGTAAAACATTGCACAATAATCTCTCCTTTCTCCTGAAGTCTGCACTTGTTCACTTCACTTCATGTTTTCGATAGGAAAGAACTGATATATGGAAACTCCCTCTGGCCCACGCACATTTCTTATTGACCCTCTTTAGCCAGGCAGTAGCTACTCTTCCTGGGGTATGGCAAAGTTAAGGCAGTTATACAATTTTAAAAACATTAAAATACATTCATTACATAATTCACAACACACTAAGTGTGTGCCCTCAGGCACATACTCCACTAACACATATAGTTGAAGTCGTAATTTTACATACACCTTAGCCTTGTACATTTAAACTCAGTTTTTCAACAATTCCTGACATTTAATCACAGTACAAATTCCCTGTTTTAGGTCAGTTAGGATCACCACTTTATTTTAAGAATGTGAAATGTCAGAATAATAGTACAGAGTGATTAATTTCAGCTTGATTTCTTTCATCACATTTTCAGTGGGTCAGAAGTGTACAAATACATATAGTATTTGGTAGCATTGCCTTTAAATGGTTTAACTTGGGTCAAATGTTTCTTGTAGCCTTCCACAAGCTTCCCACAATAAGTTGGTTGAATTTTGGCCCATTCCTCCTGACAAAGCTGGTGTACCTGAGTCAGGTTTGTTGACTTCCTTGCTCACGCACGCTTTTTCAGTTCTGCCCACAAATTTTCTATAGGATTGAGGTCATGGCTTTGTGATGGCCACTCCAATACTTTGACTTTGTTGTCCTTAAGCCATTTTGCCACACCTTTGGAAGTTTGCTTGGGGTCATTGTCCATTTGGGACCAAGCTTTAACTTCCTGACTGATGTCTTGAGATGTTGCTTCAATATATCCCCATATTTTCCATGCCTCATGATGCCCTCTAATTTGTGAAGTGCACCAGTCACTCCTTCAGCAAAGCACCCCCACAACATGCTGCTGCCACCCCCGTGCGTCACGGTTGGGATGGTGTTCTTCGGCTTGCAAGCCTCCCTCTTTTTCCTCCAAACATAAAACAATGGTCATTATGGACCAAAGTTTCAATTTATGTTTCATCAGACCAGAGGACATTTCTCAAAAAAGTACGATATTTGTTACCATGTGCAGTTGCAAACCGTAGACTGGCTTTTTTTATGGCGATTTTGTAGCAGTGGCTTCTTCCTTTCTGAGTTCCAGGTCTTTCAGGTTAGGTCGATATAGGACTCGTTTACTGTGAATATAGATACTTTTGTACCTGTTTCCTCCAGGATCTTCACAAGGTCCTTTGCTGTTGTTATGGGATTGATTTCCACTTTTCGCACCACAGTACATTCATCTCTAGGAGACAGAATCCATCTCCTGAGTGTTATGATGGCTGCGTGGTCCCATGGTGTTTATACTTGCATACTATTGTTTGTACAGATGAACGTGGTACCTTCAGGGGCTTGTAAGTTGTTTCCAAGGATGAACCAGACTTGTGGAGGTCTACAATTCTTTTTCTGAGGTCTTGGGTGATTTCTTTTGATTTTTCCGTGATGTCAAGCAAAGAGGCACAGAGTTTGAAGGTAGGCCTTGAAATACATCAACGGCTATTCCTCTAATTGACACAAATGATGTCAATTAGCCCATCAGAAGCTTCTAAAGTCATGAGATCATTTTCTGGAATTTTCCAAGCTGTTTAAAGGCACAGTCAACTTAGTGTGAAATAAGTTAAATAATCTGTCTGTAAACAATTGTTGGAAAATGTACTTGTGTCATGTACAAAGTAGATGTCCTAACCGACTTGTCAAAACTGTACTTATGTGTGTAGTGCATATGTTATCATGTGTTTGTGTATGCATGTGTCTGTGCCTATGTTTGTGTTTCTTCACAGTCCCCGCTGTTCCATAAGGTGTATTTTTATTTGTTTTTTAAAATCTGGTTTTACTGCTTACATCACTTACCTGATGTGGAAAAGAGTTCCCTGTCGTCATGGCTCTATGTAGTACTTTGCACCTCCCATAGTCTGTTCTGGATACGGGGACTGTGTAGAGACCTCTGGTGGCATGTCTTGTGGGGTATGCATGGGTGTCTGAGTTGTGTGCTAGTCGTTTGAACAGGCAGCTCGGTGCTTTCAACATGTCAATACCTCTCACAAATACAAGTAGTGATGAAGTCAATCTCTCTTCTACTTTGAGCCAGGAGAGATTGGCACGCATATTGTTTATGTTTGCTCTCTGTGTACATCCAAGGGCCAGCCATGCTGCCCTGTTCTGAGCCAATTGCAATTTTCTTTTTGTGTGGCACCTGACCACACGACTCAACAGTAGTCCAGGTGCGACAAAACTAGAGCATGTAGGACCTGCCTTGTTGATAGTGCTGTTCAGAAGGTAGTGCAACGCTTTATTATGGACAGACTTCTCTCCATTTTAGCTACTGTTGTACCAATATGTTTTGACTATAACAGTTTACAATCCAGGGTTACTCCAAGCAGTTTAGGCACCTCAACTTGCTCAATTTCCATGTTATTTATTCTAAGATTTAGTTAATGATTTGTCCCAAATACAATGCTTTTTGTTTTGAAATATTCAGGATTAACTTATTCCTTGCCACCCATTCTGAAACTAACTGCAGCTCCTTGTTAAGTGCTGCAGTCATTTCAATCACTGTTGTAGCTGATGTGTATAGTGCTGAGTCATCTGCATACATAGACACACTTACTCAAAGCCAGTGGCATGTTGTTAGTAAAGATTGAAAAAAGGTAAGGGGCCTAGAAAATTCCTGATTCTACCTGGATTATGTTGGAGAGGCTTCCATTAAAGAACACCCACTATTCTGTTGGACAGGTAGCCCTTTATCCACAATATAGCAGGGGATGTAAAGCCATACCACATATGTTTTTCCAGCAGCAAACTATGATTGATAATGTCAAAAGCAACCCTGAAATCAAATAAAACAGCCCCCACAATCTTTGTATCATCAATTTCTCAGCCAATAATCAGTCATTTTTGTAAGTGCTGTGCTTGTTGAATTTATATCCCTATAAGCGAGCTGAAAGTCTGTTGCCAATTTGTTTACTGTGTAAAATAGCATTGTATCTGATCAAACACAATTTTTTCCAAGACTTTAATAAGGGTTGGTAACAGGCTGATTGGTTGATTATTTGAGCCAGTAAAGAGGGATTTACTATTCTTAGGTAGTGGAATGACTTTTGCTTCCCTCAAAGCCTGAGGGCACACACTTTCTAGTAGGCTTAAATTGAAGATGTGGCAAATAGGAGTGGCAATTGTGTCCGCTATTCTCAGTAATTCTTTCACCTATTCCACACTCAATTTACAGAATTCAAAATTACATATCTTGTCTTTCATAATTTGGTCAGAAATACTTGGATGTGTAGTGTCAGCGTTTGTTGCTGGCGTGTCATGCTTAAGTTTGCAAATCTTGCCAATTAAAAAAATCATTAAAGTGAAGGTACTCCAAAGCTACTTTGTCATTTATCTTTGATTCATTGTGTAGTTTCTTCTTCTTTGTATTTAGTTTAGTCAAATGATTTCTCAATTTGCAGTACGCTTGCCAATCGACTAGACTTATTTGCCATTCCTTTGCCTCATCCCTCTCAACCATACAATTTTTTAATTCTTCATCAATCCAAGAGGATTTAACAGTTTTTACATACATTTTCTTAATGAGTGCATGCTTAATAGTAACTGGAATAATCAACTTCATAAATGTGTGAAGTGCAATGTCTGTTTGCTCCTCATTATAATATAAAGCTTCCCTATTTTGTGATCCAATTGCAACTTTTGAGATACTATTGGGACAGGTCGCCAAAAGTCTTATATTAAAAACTCTTTGGGCTAGGGGGCAGTATTTTCACGTCCGGATGAAAAGCATGCCCAAAGTAAACTGCCTGTTACTCAGGCCCAGAAGCTAGGATATGCATGGTGGTATTGGATAGAAAACACTCAAAAGTTTTTAAAACTGTTAAAATAATGTCTGTGTGTATAATATAACTGATTTGGCAGGTGGAACCCCGTTTTAGATTAACTGTCTTAAAAGTAATGACTCGGGACGTCAGGTTTGATATGAAAGCTTTTAGTAATAATACTTGTTCACGTTACATTTAACAACTTTAGATTCTACAGAGCAATGCAGGTAAGATGCTAGCGGAAAATCAGCTTAATCACTTTGCACTTGCACATAACTGGCACGTTATCTCTCTCATTCCCGTCGCAAGGCATTCTGGAACTTGCAGTCAAAAGCGTAATTCAATACTAACCAATACAATTACATATGTAAATAACTGTAAAGAAATGTTTTTAGATACAGCTCAATGAATTAACTTAAACATTAACTCTGTAACACATTAAAGTTACAACATCCCCCCCCCCCCCGATGAACAACTGTTCATCTAGATCTCTAAGCAGTATATCAACTGAATAGGTCTCCTCAACAAAGTCCCTGAAGCAGTACGAACTGAACATGATCTAACTAGGACATCTCGGCCTGGAAGCAGTTCCTCAATCTATCCTAGTTTCCAGGTTTGTCCGTGTGTGTTATCTTCTCCAATGAGTACAACGTCACCCGCTTTCAGTGGGGTGGGCTGTGGTGTGTTGACTTTAGATCCAGCAAGTAGTCTCTTCGCCAACTCTTCCAGAAACTGGTCACAAGTCTCTGCCTGTACTTCCATCTGCGTGTCATTTCCCCCTTGTTTAACGTTGAGTGCTGAGTGTCACTAGCTCCAGAATGCATCACCTTCTCATTGTGGTACTGTATCAGCATTTCTGCGTACCTGTACTTATTGGGCAGAACCCATGGGTGCTGCTCTCTAAATGTGAAGTTGGACTGTTGCAGTCTTCCTCCTAGACTGAGTAGTTTGTGTTCGTCCAGGAAAGGTTTCAGTTCTCTGATTTTACAGTCATTGTTTAGGCTTTTTCCTGCCTTCAGTAGTTTGATCTCCTGTCCAAAACTCTGTTGTTGTGTTACCTTAATCCAGTACTTTTCTGCATCGAACAGTTCGTCAGCAGTCAGTTCACCTTGCATCTTTATGGTCGTACGAGCATTGGCTATGAATCTCTTTATACAGGCGGTGATTCTGAACACTCTTTTCAGTTTGCTGTACCTTTCAAGCTCCAACACAGGTTCAATAATGTCTGTGCTGTTTGCTGCGACTTGTACAGTAACCTGGCAACTGGACGTGAGTTCTATATTCACCTCTTCCGGAACCTTGTTATCATCAGTCTCTTCGGACTGATTGGGTGATGTCAGAATTCTGGGTCCATTCCACCATTGCTCGCTCTGTGTCAAGTTCCGAACAGTTTGTCCTCTTGTAGGGAGGTCAGCTGGATTAGTTTTCCCTTCAATATGTGACCATGACTCTGGATTGGTCAAGGACTGGATCTCCGTCACTCTGTTCGCAACAAACTGTTTCCATTTCTGAGCTGAGCTGCAAATCCAATGCAGCACGATCATCGAGTCTGTCCACATTTTTATCTGTTTTTCTTCCATTCTCAGTGTGGTCATCAAGTTGTTTGCTAGTCTCGCTCCAATCACAGCTCCCATGAGCTCCAGGTGTTTTCTGCACTTGATGCGTTGTCCTTGGGCACGTCCTCTGCCATAACTTGGTGTAAGTAGTCCTCTACTACTTCATTGTATCTGCTGTACAACATCACATCCTTCTTCAGTCTTTTCTTCAGACCTTCAAACCGTTTCTTGGCGATTCTATAGTTGTCTTGGAGTTCTGGCATTTCTAGTTTCCATGGCAACTCCACACGGTATCGCCCATCTTTGAAGGTGGTTGTTTCCTCGAACCTTTGTAGAGCCTCGTTTTCCTCTGGGTTCTGTGTTTTCTCGCTTAGAATACCCAGAGACTCAAGCTCCCAGAATGCATGCAGTTGCTCGGAGACTAGTGTGTCTTAATCAAGTGGGATGAACATGCAGGTTGCCTCGGCGACACTGGACATGGACACGGGTCCCTGCACCGACCATCCAAAGGTGCTCTCTAAAGCAACTAGCATCTCCGTCAGTCGCTCCACTCTGCCTGATACTATCTGCCAGTAGTAGTCTACTCCTATCAGGACAGAGAGTTCAGGATCATTGTCATCTCCTGGAAAGTCTGTGAGCTGCAGTCCCCTTTTACTGAGCTCATGCTGAATCTGTTCACCAGGAACCTTCATCACAGCTGTGCACACTTGTGGGGTTTCAATTGCCTCTATCTTTATTCTCTGCTGTTTGTCCCAGACATTCTCCAAGATGACTTTCACTGTGTTGCGTTGGGACGTTGCTGGGGCAGAGGAGCCACACGTGTGAAGAGTGAGTGCCTCTTGTCTGATTACTGGTAGCTTCAAGCCCTTCACAAGGTTTTCATGTATGAAGCTTCTCTGACTGCCTCCATCTAGTAAGCAACGAGCTATCTTCTTGCCCGATGGGCAGTTTGTAGCAACACAGTGTTCTGTCCATCTGGTTTCATCCTCACTGAATGGGGAATAACTGAGGAAACAACAGCATCTACAGAAACAGTAGGGGGTTGCACCTCACTCCTCTTACTGGCATACACAGTCATGTGATGTCTGCTTCCACATGTTGCACATGACACATCTTTGACTTTAATTGTGCTATGTGTCTCTGTCCTAAACATACAAAGCATCTTCCCATTTTCTTTAGTTTCTCTTTGTGTGTAGCAATATTGTGGTCAGGGAAGTTTTCTGATTTATGGTCTGCACTGTCACAAAATAGACAGTTTTGTTCCTTCTGACTGGCTGTATGCAGTGCTGCAGCAGAGGGCATGTTGGGTATTTTTGTTTTCATTTCATTGGAGAAGCATGACTTGTTCCGTAGTCTCTTTCTGTTGGTTGCATGATCTTGTCATTTTTAGCACTCTCTCCCTGCTCTGAACCTCTTTCTGTAGGAAACTGATTATCTCAGACACTTTCCATTCATCATCTACTCCCCTCTGACGACTATAGTCAAGAGCTATGTCCTCTGGAATCATCTGTAGTAAGATTGGGCATAGTAGGCTTCCATAGGTTTCTGACACTACACCCAGTGATTCCAGGCTCCTAATCTGAATTTCACATGCATCATATAGCTGTCTCAATGCATTTAGATAAGATAATTTCTTCACAGGTGTGAGATTCAGCAGCTTTCACATATGAGCACTAATCACAAGATCTTTCCTTACAAATCTGCTCTTGAGTAGAGCGATTGCATCATCATAGTTACTGTCTGTTAACATCAGTCCTGCTACTGCCTTTGCAGCTGGTCCAGTGAGATATGTTTTCAGATAGATACACTTCTCTTTATTACACAGTGAATCATTGTTGTGAATAGCAGTCTCATACTGGTTCCAAAACTCCTGCCACATACTGACATCTCCATAGAATTTCTTAATAATCAACTTTGGTAGCCTTACTGATTATCTCTGTGATCTGTTTGAGTTAGCGTCACTCACCCGTGCTGGTAGTGGATTGACGTCCTGTTTCTTCGTTATCACTCGTTGTGCACGGCTCTTCAGCATGATAATGCGCTCTTTGAAATCCTCCGTGCATGCAATCTCTGCCTCCAATCCGTCCAATGGCGTTAACTGTTCAATTCCACGATCAAGTTCAAACAAACTCTCCTCCTTAGTTGATAACAATTCCAACAATGTACTCAAGTGATCGGTATCCGGATTTGACCGGGATATTTCCACGTCAATCTGATTCAAAATCCGTGTTGTGGCGCCTCGAATGGTACCCCGCTTTCGTCTCATTCTTTCTGCTTCTGCTTCATGCCGACGTTCCTCCTCAGCAATTTCAGCCACTTCTTTGTCGCAGCTCATATCAGGGGTTTCGGCACCAAATTTTTGATTGACTATCTTCAAAGTAATGACTCGGGACGTCGGGTTTGATATGAAAGCTTATTTTAGTAATAATACTTGTTCACGTTACATTTAACAATTTTAGATTCTACAGAGCAATGCAGGTAAGATGCTAGCGGAAAATCAGCTTAATCTCTTTGCACCTGTACATAACTGGCGCGTTATCTCTCTCATTCCTGTCGCAAGGCATTCTGGAACTTGCAGTCAAAAGCTTAATTCAATACTAACCAATACAATTACATATGTAAATAACTATAAAGAAATGTCTTTAGATAAGGCTCAATGAATTAACTTAAACACTAACTCTGTAACATACAGTGCCTTGCGAAAGTATTCGCCCCCCTTGAACTTTGAGACCTTTTGCCACATTTCAGGCTTCAAACATAAAGATATAAAACTGTATTTTTTTGTGAAGAATCACCAACAAGTGGGATACAATCATGAAGTGGAACGACATTTATTGGATATTTCAAACTTTTTTAACAAATCAAAAACTGAAAAATTGGGCATGCAAAATGATTCACTTCTTATGAATCTTCTCACTTAATTATTCAATTATTATTATTTAGTAGGGCCCAGATTGCAGTTCCTATGGCTTCCATTAGATATCAACAGTCTTTAGAAATTGTTCAATGTTTTTCTTTTGAGAAATGTAGAAGTAGTCCTATTCTTTCAATGTGTCACTCAGATTGACTCAAGTCTTTCAATGCGCGTGATCAGGAGTGCGCTCCTCGTTATTTTTCTCCGGTATTGGAAACAGTGTATCCAGTCTTACATTTGATAGATTATTTAGATTTTAGGGTACCTGAGGCTGGATTAGAAACGTTGTTTGAAATGTTGTTTGTTGTTTGAAACGTTGTTTGAAATGTTTGGACCAAGTTTACATGTAACCTATTTGTAGTCGAATTGGAACCGGTGTATTTCGGAATCAAACGCACCAAATAAATTGACATTTTGTGGATATAAAGAAGGAATTTATCGAATAAAACAACCATTCATTGTGTCACTGAGATATTTGGGATTGCAAAAAGATGAAGATCTTCAAAGGTAAGGCAATTATTACATCGCTATTTCTGACTTTCGTGTCGCACCTGCCTGGTTGAAAAATGTTTTTCATGTTTTCTGTATGCAGGGCGCTGTCCTCAGATAATCGCATGGTTTGCTTTCGCCGTAAAGTCTTTTTGAAATCTGACACAGCAGCTGGATTGACAAGAAGCTTTATTTTGATGCATTACACTTGTATTTATAAAAATGTTAAATATTTATATTTCTGTAGTTTGAATTTGGCGCTCTGCAATTTCACAGGATGTTGTCAAATCTATCCCGGTAATGGGATTCGAGTTTAAGGGATCCCTCAGAAATTTTAAAGAGAGTGTTCACCCAATTTACAAAATTACATAATTGTTTTCTTATACGTTATTAGCAGTCTATGGACAATGACAGAGTATGGTCCAATTCGAGAACATGTATAAGCAACAATGAATGCCTATATTCCTTACATGTTCTGCCATCATCAGCATGTTACAAGAACTGACGGGTGAAATGAAAGCACTCCAACAAAGATTTATCTCTATCTTGTGTTCCACATCCATATGCTCAAACAACTGCTTGTCAGGTCTTCCAGTGTGTTTGAAGTGGCTCGTTATCGTGGGTCACCTGTTGTACTGGATGTGATGCCCTTCCTGTTCAAATGATATCCCAGTGTCAGCGGCTTGATGAGCAATATACGCCACAAATTGTACATAAACATACTGTTAACAAAAAGGCTATGGTGTAATGGAATCTTATTGGCTTCTGTGGTAGTTTCAGTTTTTTTACACTCTTAAAGGTGTCATAACCAGCCATTAAATAACTACCGTAGGCTTTGTGGATTTTGACCAGCCATAAAGTAATGCAATTACATGTCTAAATATATGTGACATGACAGTGTTATGACCATATTATGGCAGGTTATGTCAGCTATTATGACATATTATGACATGTAACGTGTTACGACACTGGCTGTCAAGTAAAGTGTTTGTCACGACTTCCGCCGAAGTCGGTCCCTCTCCTTGTTCAGGCGGCATTCGGCGGTCGACGTCACCGGCCTTCTAGCCACCGCCGATTCACTTTTAATTTTCCATTTGTTTTGTCTTTGTTTTACACACCTGATTTCAATCCCACAACTACTTGTTCATTATTTAACCCTCTCTTCCCCCATGTTTTTCTGTTTATTGTATTTTCGGTCTGTCGTGGTGTGCGTGTTTTTGTTACTTTGTATATTTGACATTTTGAGTAAAGGTACATTGATTCCTCATATCTGCTGTCCTGCGCATGACTCTCTACACCAGCTACACATAGGACCCATTACAGAAACACTCACCCGAAGAATGGAGTCAGCAGGAGCAGACGCCCTCCCTGTTTGAGTGGCGGAGCGCGTTCAGCAGCACGCAACCTTGTTCCAACGTCTGGGCACTGCCATGGTTTGCGTGCTGCAGACTATGGATCGTTTGGAGAGAGGAGGAGGTTTTTCAGCGCCTCCACCAGCCCCACTACAACAGGTCCCACTGTCCACCCCTCTTTCCCCTGGTCCCAGCGGGATTCGACTCATGCTCCCGAGGGAGTATGATGGGACGGCTGCCGGATGCCAGGGTTTTCTACAACAACTGGAGCTCTACATGGCGAACACCCACCCGGGTCATTTGGGGCATGAGAGTGTGTCCGCCCTCGTCTCCTGCCTCTTAGGCAAAGCCCTGGAGTGGGCCAACGCCATATGGTGTGAGGGAGATGAGCGCTTTGGATCATTACACAGAGTTCACCCGCCGCTTTCAGGCAGTGTTCGAACACCCGCCTGAGGGTCGAGCGGATGAACGTCTGTTCCACCTGAGGCAGGGGACGAGGAGCATGCAGGTTTTCGCCTTGGACTTCTGGACCCTGGCTGGCAGCGTGGGATGGAACAACAGGGCCCTGATCGACATTTAAATGTTTCCCCTTAAAAACAACACAAGTGTTGCTTTAGCAGTATGCTTAGGGTCATTGTACTGCTGGAAGGTGAACCTCCGTCCCAGTCTCAAATCTCTAGAAGACAAACAGGTTTCCCTCAAGAACTTCCCTGTATTTAGTGCCATCATTCCTACAATTCTGACCAGTTTCCCAGTCCCTGCTGATGAAAAACATCCGCACAGCATGATGCTGCAACCACCATGCTTCACTGTGAGGATGATGTTCTCTGGGTGATGAGAGGTGTTGGGTTTGCGCCAGACATAGCTTTTCTTGAAGGCCAAAAAGCTCAATTTTAGCCTCATCTGACCAGAGTACCATGTTTGGGGAGTCTCCAACAAGCCTTTTGGTGAACATCAAACGTGTTTGCTTATTATTTTCTTTAATTAAAACCAGTTCAGCATTAGGGGGCACTATTAAAATTTTGGGATGAAAAACGTTCCCGTTTTAAACAAGATATTTTGTCACAAAAAGATGCTCGACTATGCATATAATTGACAGCTTTGGATAGAAAACACTCCAAAACTGCAAAGATATTGTCTGTGAGTGCAACAGAACTGATGTTACAGGCGAAACCCAGATAAAAATCCAACCAGGAAGTGCCGCATTTTTTGAAACCGCCTCATGCCAAAGATTCCTTATATGGCTGTGAATGAGCTACGAATGAGCTCACGTTTTCCACGTTTTCTCCAAGGTGTCTACAGCATTGTGACGTCTTTTTAGGCATTTCCATTGAAGAATAGCCGTAAGGGACCATATATAGCAAGTGGTCACATGATGTCTCCCGCAAAAAATCTTGCGTAAAATACTGAGGTAGCCATTTCTCCAATCGCTTCTTATGAGAAACCAATTGCCTCGACGGATATATTATCGAATATACATGTTAAAAACACATTGAGGATGGATCCTAAACAACGTTTGCCGTGTTTCTGTCGATATTATGGAGCTAATTTTGAAAAAAGTTTGGAGTTGTAGTGGTAGCATTTTCTGGTCGATTTCTCATTAAAGCATGATGAACAAACGGGAGCTATTTCGCCTACAAAAATAATATTTTTGGAAAAAAGGAACATTTGCTATCTAACTGGGAGTCTCCTGAGTGAAAGCATCCGAAGTTCTTCAAAGGTAAATTATTTAATTTGGATGCTTTTCTTATTTTTGTGAAAATGTTGCCTGCTGCCAGCAGAGCATAGCATAGCATTATGCCATGATAAACTTACACAAATGCTTGTCTAGCGTTGGCTGTAACGCATCTTTTGAAAATCTGAGATGACAGTGTTGTTAACAAAAGGCTAAGCTTGTGTTTGAATATATTTCATTCATTTCATTTGCGATTTTCATGAATAGGAAAAGTTTCTAGGGGTATTTATGTCCGCTGTGTTATGCTAAATCGTTTGAGGCTATGATTACGATCCCGGATCCGGGATTGCTAGTCGCAAGAAGTTTTAAGCAATGGCTTTTTTTCTAGCCACACTTCCATAAATCCCAGCTCTGTGGAGTGTACGGCTTAAAGTGGTCCTATAGATTGAACACAGGTGGACTTTATTTAAATAATTATGTGACTTCTGAAGGTAATTGGTTGCACCAGATCTTATTCAGGGGCTTCAAAGCAAAGGCGGTGAATACATATGCATTCACCACTTTTCAGTTTTTAAAGATATTTTGGAAACAAGATATTTTTTTCAATTCACTTCACCCATTTGGACTATTTTGTGTATGTCCATTACATGAAATCCAAATAAAAATTAATATACATTACAGGTTGTAATGCAACAAAATAGGAAAAATGCAAAGGGGGATGAATACTTTTGCCTGGGACTGTACAACTTGATTGGAGTCCACCTGTGGTAAATTTCATGATTTGGAAAGGCACACACCTGTCTATATAAGGCCCCACAGTTGCCAGTGAATGTCAGAGCAAAAATCAAGCCATGAGGTCGAAGGAATGGTCCATAGATTTCCTAGACAGAATTGTTTTGAGGCACAGATCTGGGGAAGGGTACCAAACAAATAAATTCTGCAGCATTGCATGTCTCCAAGAACACAGTGGCCTCCATCATTCTTAAATGGAAGTGAGCAATCGGGGGAGAATGGCCTTGGTCAGGGAGGTGAACAAGAACCCGATGATCACTCTGACAGAGCTCCAGAAAACCTTCCAGAAGGAAAACCATCTTTTCATCACTCCACCAATCAGGGCTTTATGGTAGAGTGGCCAGACAGAAGCCACTCCTCAGTAAAAAGGCACATGACATCCCGCTTGGAGTTTAAAATCACCTTAAGGATTCTCAGACCATGAGAAACAAGATTCTCTTGTCTGATGAGACCAGAATTGAACTCTTTGGCCTGAATGCCAAGAGTCACTTCTGGAGGAAACCTGGCACCATCCCTACGGTGAAGCATGTTAGTGGCAGCATCATGCTGTGGGGATGTTTTTCAGTGGCAGGGACTGGGAGACTAGTCAGGATCGGGAGAAAAATGATCGGAGCAAAGTCAAAATCAAATAAAATGTATTTATGTAGCCCTTCGTACATCAGCTGATATCTCAACATGCTGAACAGAAACCAGAAACCAGAAGCCTAAAACCCAAAAAACAGCAAGCAATGCAGGTGTTGGCTAGGGAAAATTCCCTAGAAAGGCCAAAACCTAGGAAGAAACCTAGAGAGGAACCAGGCTATGAGGGGTGGCCAGTCCTCTTCTGGCTGTGCTGGGTGGAGATTATAACAGAACATGGCCAAGATGTTCAAATGTTCATAAATGACCAGCATTTAGTACAGAGAGATCATTTATGAAAACCTGCTCCAGAGTGCTGAGGACTTCAGACTAGTGTGAATGATCACATTCCAACAGGACAAATACCCTACTCACGCAGCCAAGACAACGCAGGAGTCTAAATTTCGAAAAACCTGTTCATACATTGTCATTGCGGGGTGTTAGAGTTACAACAAATGTTGGTACATAGAAGTGTCTCATAACGGCTGAAAGCTTAAATTCTTGTAAATATAACTGCACTGTCCAATTTACAGTAGATATCACTGCGAATGCTACGCTATGCTATTGTTTGAAGAGAGCTCCTAACAAGTATTTTCATCGCGATAGGTTCAATAAATTCACCTCAGAAGTTGAAATGTGTCCTTATTTTCTGAAATCTTGCTCTGATGTATCATCCAAAGGGTCCCAGAGATAACATGAAGAATCGTTTTGTTAGATAAAATATTTTTTCATATCCTAAAAAGTCCCATATAGCATGCACGATCGATTTTGTATTTCCACTCGTTCAATTTGCAAAGAAAGGAATATGTGAAAATCTCACCATAAACGTTGTTTCAACGAGTCAAATCATGTTCATATGTATTCCTCAGAGATCTAGAAGGTAACAAGACTTTATTTCATTAGGGGTGTAGTATATCCTATAGGACACCACATTTGATCAAAGAGAGACACCTTCATGGCACGCCGATGACGCGGGCGGCCATCACTTGAACAACTGTATCTTCGTCAAATAAGCACCAATCGGGATCAAACAAATCTAGTTAGATAGCCAATGAGCTGGGCTTTATGGGAGTGTCCGGAAACCATGTCGTAAAATGTAGCTTCTAACCTTGTACGACAGCATGCCTTTTCATTTTGGACAAACATTTTAAGGATATTATGAAGTTCTGAAAACTGGTTGTTATGCAAATGTTGAACTTATAATATGTCTACTAATACTTGGAAATCTAAATCAAAGTCCAAGTATACAGATTTGACGATATTCTTACGGAAAAATGGAATATGAATGCAAATGTCTCCTCCACGATTTGCCCAGATGTAAACGGGGAACTTCACTCTAAAAGTCTTGAGGATCAGTCATACTCCAAGATATCCATCTGACACTTTGAACATACACTGCTGCCATCTAGTGGACATTATTGGAATTAAAACCAGAGTGATGGCTATAACAGTGACCTTTCTCTTGCATATCAAAGATTGTGTTAAAAAACACTGGTTGTTTTTTTTCTTTGTATTTTCTTCTACCAGATCTAATGTGTTATATTCTCCTACATTCAATTGACATTTCCACATTTGCACGTTCTTGCTTCAGGGCCTGAGCTACAGGCAGTTAGATTTGGGTATGTAATTTATGTGAAATGACCCATCCTGGGTCCGGGAGCGTAATCATCGACTGACACTAATTAGCATAACGCAACGGACATAAATATTCCTAGAAAATATTCCTATTCGTGAAAATCACAAGTGAAATATATTGAGACACAGCTTAGCCTTTTGTTAATCACCCTGTCATCTCAGATTTTCAAAATATGCTTTACAGCTAAAGCTAGACAAGCATTTTTGTAAGTTTATCGATTGCCTCGCATAGCATTTTGTCCAGCTAGCAGCAGGTAACTTGGTCACGGAAATCAGAAAAGCAATCAAATTAAATTGTTTACCTTTGATGAGCTTCCAATGTTTTCACTTAGGCTTAGGATAGAAAACACTCTAAAGTTTGCAAAACTGTAAAAATATTGTCTGTGAGTATAACAGAACTGATATTGCAGGCGAAAGCCTGAGAAAAATCCAATCCGGAAGTGACTCATCTTTTGAAAGCTCTGCGTTCCAATGCGTCCCAATTGAGCAGTGAATGGGCTATCAACCAGATTACTTTTTCTCTGTATTCCCCAAGGTGTCTACAGCATTGTGACGTAGTTTTACGCATTTATGTTGAAGAATACCCGTAGGCGGTACATTGCGCAACTGGTCACCTGATGGCTCCCAGAGTGATTCTTGCGTAAAATACAGAGGTAGCCATTATTCAAATCGGTCCTACTGAAAAACCAATTGTCCCGGTGGATATATTATCGAATAGATATTTGAAAAACACATTGAGGCTTGATTTGAACCTCTTGCTCCTACCCGACACGCAGGCGTCCCATCTAGACATCTGGAAATGCAAATGCGCTACGCTAAATGCTAATAGCACTCGTTAAAACTCAAACGTTCATTAAAATACACATGCAGGGTACTGAATTAAAGCTACACTCGTTGTGAATCCAGGCAAAATGCTTTTCGGCGAAAGCATGATAAGCTATTATCTGATAGCATGTAACACCCCAAAAGACCCGCAGGGGACCTAAACAAAATAATTAGCATAGTCGGCACTACACAAAACGCACAAATAAAATATAAAAACATTCATTACCTTTGACCATCTTCTTTGTTGGCACTCCTAGATGTCCCATAAACATCACTATTGGGTCTTTTTTCGATTAAATCGGTCCATATATAGCCTAGATATCGATCTATGAAGACTGATCAAGGAAAAAAATAGCGTTTTATAAAATTAAAAAAGTCGACGATAAAATTTCACAAAACACTTCGAAATACTTTTGTAGTGCAACTTTAGGTATTAGTAAACGTTAATAAGCGATCAAATTGATCACGAGGCGATGTATATTCTATAGCTGTACGTCTGGAAATAATGTCCGGGTAAATCTCAACCAAAATATCCGGTCGGAGACCGGAAGAACTGCGCTGCCTCGTGTCTGTTTGACCAAGAAACAAATCGTAGGCAAATGACAAGACTGTTGACATCGTGTGGAAGCTGTAGGTATTGCAACCTCGGCCCCATTTAATGTGGTTCACGTTTAACAATGGGTTGAAGTGGCGCATGGATATATTTTCCCATTTTCAGTGATCAGATTTTCCTGCACTTTTCGATGAAACGCACGTTCTGTTATAGTCACAGCCGTGATTTAACCAGTTTTAAAACGTCTGAGTGTTTTCTATCCACACATACTAATCATATGCATATACTATATTCCTGGCATGAGTAGCAGGG
Organism: Oncorhynchus keta; assembly: GCF_023373465.1. Lineage (NCBI taxonomy): Eukaryota > Metazoa > Chordata > Actinopteri > Salmoniformes > Salmonidae > Oncorhynchus > Oncorhynchus keta. The sequence continues at coordinate 54,656,533 of NC_068422.1, read as the reverse complement.
CGCTGAAATGTTGCGTGATTTTTAACAGAATGTTCGAAAAAGTAGGGGGTAGGAGTAACAGGATAAACAATGTTTGCCATGTTTGTCGATATCATAGAGCTAATTTGGAATATTTTTCTGCGTTTTCGTGACTGCAATTTCCGGGCGATTTCAGCCAAACTTGAAGAACAAACGGAGCTATGTTGCCTACAAAAATAATATTTTTGGAAAAAAGGAACATTGGCTATCTAACTGGGAGTCTCGTGAGTGAAAACATCCAAAGCTCATCAAAGGTAAACGATTTAATTTGATTGCTTTTCTGATTTCCGTGACCAAGTTACCTACTGCTCGCTGGACAAAATGCTATGCTAGGCTATCTATAAACTTACACAAATGCTTGTCTAGCTTTGGCTGTAAAGCATATTTTGAAAAGGCTAAGCTGTGTCTCAATATATTTCACTTGTGATTTTCATGAATATTAATATTTTCTAGGAATAGTTATGTCTGTTGCGTTATGCTAATTAGTGTCAGTCGATGATTACGCTCCCGGACCCGGGATGGGGAGTTACTAGATGTTAAATGGAGGATTGGCATTTATAGGAACAGAGAGGTTTCAAAATAAGAGGCACTTCCTGATTGGATTTTCCTCAGGTTTTTGCCTGCAATGTCAGTTCTGTTATACTCACAGACAATATTTTTTACAGTTTTGGAAACTTTAGAGTGTTTTCTATCCTAATCTGATAGAAAACTGGTTTCTGGGGCTGAGAAATAGGCAGTTTCAAATGGGTACGTTTTTTAAAACTAAAATACTGCCCCTACACGCAAAAGGTTACCAAACCCATATGTCAAAGGTTTTATGTCCTACAGGATAACTACAGAAGGAGATTACCCACAGGATTTGGCCAGGGGACTGGGTCTGGGTCTGGGTCCAATCACTAAAGAAAAAGGACTGGAAGCAGCCATGGTCGGAGGGGCCATACCAAGTACTCATGGTGACAGCTTTCGCAGTGAGAATAGCTGAAAGAGAGCTACCTGGGTTTATGTTACACACTGCAAAAGGGTAAGACTGACTGACACTGTCGAACAATCACAGTGTTAGAGAGGAGAACCGAAACCAATAGGGTTCGGGGGTCATCTCTCTAATGAAGATTCCCTGATCCAGTCTTTATATCACTGTGTACATTCATAGAAGTGGAAGTATGGTCTGGCCTCTGGCTGCTGATATGTTTTCTGGGGAAGGGTGGGGCTTTGCAGGAGTGCTGGTTGGTCTGAGTTGTCTTATCGTGGGGGCCATATTCCTAATACACCACGCCCCACCTGAGTATGCAGAAGGTGGTAACTTGACCCATGGTTTAGACGATGAGGATTTTGTATCAACCAAGCATAAGAGATAACTAGATCTGGATAGACAGGAAGTTAGATTGGAGATTGGGAAGGATGTCTCAGTGGAGTTTAATGTAGACCAAATGGGATCTCTGACACCCTGGAGACTATATGAGCCATTATGGAATATATCTGTGCAGGTCCCCGCATAGTTCATTGACACAGGTCATAGCTCACACAGAGAGAGAGAGGGCTATATGAATCCACATACCCAGTATGGAAGGAGGTGGAGTATAGTGAAGGTTTGACTGCAAACCGGAGCAAGAGAAGTATTGCATAAAGGTAATGAAAGAGGATCTAGGGTTATGGTATGTTGGATTTGACCAGGTATCGGTTGATACCCTAGTACTAGTCTGGATAGAGGAGTTTAGGGCAGGTGATTGCTCTATAGTCAGCCAGAATACAAGCAGAACCCCTGACAAAACAGATACTGACAGCAGAGTAGTCCAGAGCCAAGGACCGGTACGGATATGCACAACAAGATCTCAAGGAAATGATTGAGGTGGAAACTGGATCTGGGGATTCTAACCTTTGGTTAGAATGGATTCAGTATACACCCAGATCAGTCGAGAAAGAAGAATGTTAGGCCTGCGCCACAGCAAAACCTCAGTTGACAACCATTCCCTTTCCATTTGATGGAATTGATACACCCAGGGGAATGGCCAGTATGGTGAAGTTGTTCATGAAGGCAGGGAAGCCAGACAATGACAGTTGCATTGATCTGCATTATATGTATCCCCATATGCCCATTACTTCCAGATGTCCCCCTTTCACAGTTACAGGAGGACATTATTATTGCATGGCTCGATATATCACAGAGAATGTTACAACCGACAAGACAAGGAGTACCTGACTGGAAGAAGAAAAGGCCTAGAGTGTGGAGGTGAGGCTGTGGCCTGACTTGCCTACCAATTGGACCAGTAGTTGTGCACTAGTGCAGCTATACATGCCCTTCACCCTTATCAAACACGAGGACCTAGAACCAGGTAAAAGAGAGAGAGGGAGTGCTCCGTCCAGAGAGAGGAGGAGTGCTCCATCCGGATCTTTTGACAATAGAATTTACATAGGAGAGTATTGGATATGTTACTGGCTGAAAAGGGTGGTGGTGGGTGTGATATTCGAAGTACAATGTTGTACTTTCATCCCGATAACACAGCTCCAGACGGATCAGTGACTAAGACCCTGGCTGGGTACCCACATAAGCTCACGAATTGGCAGAGAACTCTGGGGTAGATAATGCTTTAACAAATTGGTTTGATAGTATGTCTGGGAAATGGGAAAATGCCATAATCACTGTGTTATGGGCAACCTTCACCTGTATGAGTGTTTTGGTTCCGTGTGGGTGTTGTGTTGGGTTGTTTGGTCCCTAGTGTGAAAGTTTTGCTTATCAGGACTCTGGAGAGGTCAATGACGCAACAGATTGTGAGGTACGGACCGATTTCGAGCTCCAGCCTGTGTGAGGACGAATACGGACTAGGCCTAGGAGATGGCTCCGTTTCTTTTAACTATGAGGAGCCAATGTTGGTTGAGACTATTTTTGAGGGTTAAGACTGATATTTTATGAAGATTGTAATAAAAACCTAAACAGGAAGTGTTAGGATACCTAATGTTGGCCTATAACAGTCATTGATGGATAAGTAATAAAAATACACATATTGGTTTTGTGAGATTGATTTTGAGTGACATTGACAATATTAATAAAAATAGATGTGTAATTTTCTGTAGTAAATGTTTAGGCCATAATTAAAAGGATTCCACCCTGTCACTGCAAAACATATGGAAATGTGTTTGAATCATAGCAGACAAGGAACTGTGGCAGATAACTTATGACCACTTTGAATCTGATAGCAGGGAAGAAGGTTTCCCCACCTAGAGAGGGGGGAAACCGTTGGGCTTGCAATAGATGGGGTAACATATAGCAGGATATGATTAGCAATGTATTGGTCTGGATTATTATTGTATACAATTGATGTATCAGTGTGTATTATTTATTCATTAAGGGTGGATTGATAGGTGAGAATTGTTTGTTAATTGAATGATTCGAATATTGTATGGAATTGATTACAATGTATAAAATCATAATCAACAAATGTGTAGTCCTAGTCAGAATTAGGGTAAAACAATATGTCTTTATGGTATTTTAAACACAGACTGTGAGCTTGGTGCCGACCTGACTATCGATTGGGAGAGAACAGGGAGTACGTGTCAAGAACAAGGTCACAAAGCTCTGGCGGCTGGGTAGCAGGACATGTGTGTGCGTCTGTTTGTGTGTGAAGTCAGTATAAAATTAATTGTTTTGTATTCTTCACTTTAGAAAGTTCTCTGAATAAACTGTACTAACCTTTTGTATAAGCTGAGTCTTTGACTAATTATTATTATTATACCCATGGTCTTATAAACCTTAGGAATTGGTCAGAGCTATTGATTGATTGTTATTATCAATGGGATTGGAAATTCTCTAATCAACTGTCCAATTTACAGTAGCTATTACAGTGAAAAAATACCATGCTAATGTTTGAGGAGAGTGCACAACAACTAAACTTTTATCACTGCAACTGGTTTGATACATTCACTTCTGAAGGTAAATAATGTACTTACATTTTACCTTTATTTAACCAGGCAAGTCAGTTAAGAAAAAATCTTATTTTAATGACGGCCTAGGAACAGTGGGTTAACTACCTGTTCAGGGGCAGAACGACAGATTTGTACCTTGTCAGCTCAGGGGTTTGAACTTGCAACCTTCTGGTTACTAGTCCAACGCTCTAACCACTAGGCTACCCTGCCGCCCCATTCAGTAATCTTAATCTGATTTGTCACCCTGTTTGATAAAATCTATTTCTACATTCAAATGTAGGAACTGGGTTCTAAAGTTTCTGATATTTTGGGTTCTCATGGAGTTGAATATACAGTGGGGCAAAAACGTATTTAGTCAGCCACCAATTGTGCAAGTTCTCCCACTTAAAAAGATGAGAGAGGCCTCATTTTCCACCATAATTTGCAAATAATTTCATAAAAAATCCTACAATGTGATTTTCTGGATTTGTTTTTCTCATTGTGTCTGTCATAGTTGAAGTGTACCTATGATGAAAATTACCGGCCTCTCATCTTTTTAAGTGGGAGAACTTGCACAATTGGTGGCTGACTAAGTACTTTTTTGCCCCACTGTAAGCTCAAGGGGCATTTATAAGTTATATTCTTCAAGAATCAATGGATGTATACATATATACACTACCGGTCAAAAGTTTTAGAACACCTACTTATTCAAGGGTTTTTCTTTATTTTTACTATTTTCTACACTGTAGAATAATAGTGAAGACATCAAAACTATGAAATAAAACATATGGAATCATGTAGTAACCAAAAAAGTGTTAAACAAATCAAAATATATTTCATATTCGAGTTTCTTCAATAGCCACCGTTTGACTCTGACAGCTTTGCATTCTCTCAACGAGCTTCCACTGCAATATGCTCAGCACTTGTTGGCTGCTTTTCCTGTCATTGAGAAAACAGAACTGTCAATGATTTTTTTCACAAACATCCATTCTGAATTTAAAAGTAATCCTCAAAGTAGTTTTTCAAAAGTATCTGTAATCTGATTACAACATTTCTGTTGGTAAAGGATTACAGTTACCGTTTCTTTATCATCCCTTACATGCAACAGAATACATGTAATCCGTTACTCTCCAACCCTGCACGCAGACATGCGCACATACAAGCACACCCTCAAGACGTGCAAGCACACACACAAACTCACCCCACACAAATAATGGGACCAATGCACAACAAGAGGTTAACCTCTTCAGGTGGCATGGCGTTCACTTTGGTGCATCTCTCCTACCTCTCTCATTTTCACAGATGATCCAGCTTGATAATTACCAGTGCTATCCGGCTAGCCTCCTGGAACATCGACTTCCACAGGCGACTGAGACCCATGCGATAACAAATAAGCTAGCGACTCAAAGCTGTGAATGCTAACCATGCAATGGAAAGATGAGAGAAGGAGCACTTATTGAGGTACCAAATCAACAAAGGGATATCCTTCTCCTGGTCTCACTCTTTGCCTCACTCGTGAAAGAGGAGCAATAAAAGATGCTGATGAAACAATTACAGGAGGACGGGCTTGAGTTTGTTCTGGCAGCCCTTTGGCTTTATCTACTATAGGTTGTATCTGAATAATCTCCTCATCCTCCTGACTGTGGAAAGCTGTCATTAAAGCATAGGGTGGCTACTTTGAAGAATCTGAAATATAACATATATATTTTGATTTGTTTAACACATTTTGGTTACTACGATTTATGTGTCATGTGTTATTTCATAGTTTTGACTGATGCAAGTCAGTCGTCAGATAAGAGCAAATATTATTACAGTGGCATATCCATGAGAATGAAACATGAAGAAGTTCTCAATCTCAGACTTTTGTAGCTGGTCTGGGATTCGAAAAACAATAAACCGGCTGCCCATCCACTTAAACAGCTGAGTGATGTACCTCTCTCAAATAAAATGAATAGACAGCTTCATTATGCAAGGATTAAATGCAAAGATGCAAGTACTGACAGTCCATGCTATTAAAATACCAAATCCTCATAATTGTATCACAGAACATTAACAATATCACTTACATTATGAATCAACTATACTCTAATTACCAAACAGTTAAATATATTTTTTGTGTGTGATTGGTGTGGGATGAGAACATATTGTATCTCATACAACAACGTGGAAGTAAATGAAAGTAAAGTGCACTACATTTGACTCAATAGTAGTGCACTATAATGAGCATATCAGTCTCTGCTCCCCAATAAAGGGGAAAGGGTGCCATTTGTGGCTCAGTCAGTTTTCCCCTGTGGCACTGCAGAGCTTAGTTCAGAGGACTAGAGGAAAGGATTGAGAGAATGAGAAATGGATCACAAGAGAGAGGCAGAGAGCTACAGAGAGAGATAGGATGAGAGGAAGTAAGAGCGAGGCCAAGAGACCCTACATTCTCCTGACACTCTCACACATCTACACCGGCCTTTTCCAAGCTCAATAAATCCCACGGGCAGTGGTGGGGGCAAAGTAGAAAAATCTCCAGGCAGCATTTGTCAATGGAATTTATTGGGTCAAGATTATTTAACAGGGAAATGCACAACCCAGCCCAGCCAGTCACATTTAGGTCACACGGGTGTCTCCCTGGCACTATTCCCAGCTTCCATCGCTGTAGGAGATAAACGGGGAGATTGTCTATGCCCTTGTCCTCTGGCCCCCACCCCCACCTCCACCTACTTATGATTATGATTCCAACAGCCCACGCCACCCCCACCCATTGCATGTGTACCCTCTCCTTACTCCGGAAAGAAACGGCCACGAAGGCCATCTACACCATCTCACTGTTTCAGAGCGCAATTTCCCCGAACACTCCTGAAATGGCCACTTCACCTCATTGAATTGGGTTCAACAGCAATCTTTGCCATTGTCAGATTTAATACAAAGGCTATTTCTTAATGTCTGGATGTGCGCTAGGGCCTTTCCCTATGCTTTGGTGTTGTTCCTTGTGCCAATCTGCCTCTCTATTGTATTTTGCTGAAGTGTAATGTCCACTCGGTCAGTGAGAGAAATGGTTTATTCAGACACTTCCTCGGGCAGCAATATGGGTAGTTGAGCATTGTATACAATCTCTGCTCCCCTGTTATCAAAGCTCACAACCCTGAATGTCGGTTGGATGACACAGAAGAGGTTGATAGGGAAGACAATTGTAGTGTTTGGTCCTGTGGCCACTTGAAAAGGCTCAGTTGCCATCATTGACTCAGGTTTCAGAGGTACTGTGATATCATATTACCTTTGTGTTTTTTAAGAAAATCTCCTTTTCAGGTAAACAAGATGCTGAAGGACAGAGAGTGCTGTTTATATATATATATATACACTGCTCAAAAAAATAAAGGGAACACTAAAATAACACATCCTAGATCTGAATGAATGAAATATTTGTGTTAAATACTTTTTTCTTTACATAGTTGAATGTGCTGACAACAAAATCACACACAAATTATCAATGGAAATCAAATTTATCAACCCATGGAGGTCTGGATTTGGAGTCACACTCAAAATTAAAGTGGAAAACCACACTACAGGCTGATCCAACATTGATTTAATGTCTTTAAACCAAGTCAAAACGAGGCTCAGTAGTGTGTGTGGCCGCCACGTGCCTGTATGACCTCCCAACAACGCCTGGGCATGCTCCTGTTGAGGTGGCGGATGGTCTCCTGAGGCCAGACCTGGACTAAAGCATCCGCCAACTCCTGGACAGTCTGTGGTGCAACGTGGCGTTGGTGGATGGAGCGAGACATGATGTCCCAGATGTGCTCAATTGGATTCAGGTCTGGGGAACAGGCGGGCCAGTCCATAGCATCAATGCCTTCCTCTTGCAGGAACTGCTGAAACACTCCAGCCATATGAGGTCTAGCATTGTCTTGCATTGGGAGGAACCCAGGGCCAACCGCACCAGCATATGGTCTTGCACCAGCAAGGGGTCTGAGGATCTCATCTCGGTACCGAATGGTAGTCAGTCTACCTATGGCGAGCACATGGAGTGGCCCCCCAAAGAAATGCCACCCCACACCATGACTGACCCACCGCCAAACCGGTCATGCTGGAGGATGTTGCAGGCAGCAGAACATTCTCCATGACGTCTCCAGGCTCTGTCACGTCTGTCACGTGCTCAGTATGAACCTGCTTTCATCTGTGAAGTGCACAGGTCGCCAGTGGCGAATTTACCAATCTTGGTGTTCTCTGGCAAATGCTAACGTCCTGCATGGTGTTGGGCTGTATGCACAACCCCCACCTGTGGACGTCGGGCCCTCATACCACCCTCATGGAGTCTGTTTCTGACCGTTTGAGCAGACACATGCACATTTGTGGCCTGCTGGAGGTCATTTTGCAGGGCTCTGGTAATGCTCCTCCTTGAACAAAGGCGGAGGTAGCGGTCCTGCTGCTGGGTTGTTGCCCTCCTACGGCCTCCTTCACGTCTCCTGATGTACTGGCCTGTCTCCTGGTAGCGCCTCCATGCTCTGGACACTACGCTGACAGACACAGCAAACCTTCTTGCCACAGCCCGCATTGATGTGCCATCCTGGATGAGCTGCACTACCTGAGCCACTTGTGTGGGTTGTAGACTCCGTCTCATGCTACCACTAGAGTGAAAGCACCGCCCGCATTCAAAAGTGACCAAAACATCAGCCAGGAAGCATAGGAACTGAGAAATGGTCTGTGGTCACCACCTGCAAAACCACTCCTGTATTGGGGGTGTCTTGCTAATTGCCTATAATTTCAACCTGTTGTCTATTCCATTTGCACAACAGCATGTGAAATTTATTGTCAATCAGTGTTGCTTCCTAAGTGGACAGTTTGATTTCACAGAAGTGTGATTTACTTGGAGTTACATTGTGTTGTTTAACCTGTTACTCCTACCCCCTACTTTTTCGAACATTCTGTTAAAAATCGCACAACATTTCAGCGCCCTGCTGCTCATGCCAGGAATATAGTATATGCATATGATTAGTATGTGTGGATAGAAAACACTCAGACGTTTATAAAACTGGTTAAATCACGGCTGTGACTATAACAGAACGTGCGTTTCATCGAAAAGCGCAGGAAAATCTGATCACTGAAAATGGAAATATATATCCATCCGCCACTTCAACCCATTGATAAAGGCGAACCACAATAAATGGGGCTGAGGTTGCAATTACCTACAGCTTCCACACGATGTCAACAGTCTTGTCATTTGCCTAGGCTTTGTTTCTTGGTCAAACGAAGAAGAGACAAGCCATTTGTTCAGGTCTCCGACCGGATATTTTGGTTGAGATTTACCCGGACATTATTTCCAGACGGACAGCTAAAGAATATACATCGCCTCGTGATCAATTTGATTGCTTATTAACGTGTATTAATACCTAAAGTTGCATTACAAAAGTATTTTGAAGTGTTTTGTGAAAGTTTATCGTCAACTTTTTTAATTTTAAAAATGACGTTACGTTATAAGACGCAATTTTTTTTCGTTTATCACACAGTCGTCATAGATCGATATCTAGGCTATATATGGACCGATTTAATTGAAAAAAAAGACCCAATAGTGATTATGGGACATCTAGGAGTGCCAACAACGAAGATGGTCAAAGGTAATGAATGTTTTATATTTTATTTGTGCGGTTTGTGTAGCGACGACTATGCTAATTATTTTGTTTACGTCCCCTGCGGGTCTTTTGGGGTGTTACATGCTATCAGATAATAGCTTCTCATGCTTTCGCCGAAAAGCATTTTAAAAATCTGACTTGTTGCCTGGATTCACAACGAGTGTAGCTTTAATTCAATACCCTGCATCTGTATTTTAATGAACGTTTGAGTTTTAACTAGTACTATTAGCATTTAGCGTAGCGCATTTGCATTTCCAGATGTCTAGATGGGACGCTTGCGTGTCAGGTAGAAGCAAGAGGTTAACTGTTCCCTTAATTATTTTGAGCAGTGTGTGTGTATATATATATATATATATTTAAATAAATTATGATGCTTAGTGAACAACGACAGCTCTGCAATGTACAGCGAGCCTGTCATTGGTCCAAAGCTGAACATTTGATAGTTGGTGAACACATGGCAGTTCATGCTAACCTATGCATGAAGTTCTATAGAATGTCCAGTATCAAACCGTCCTGTAGTGAGGCAGTATAACAACATTTGTCTTTTGTTTTCAGCATAAAACTAAAAAAAACGTTATTTATTTGTTTACCTTAAAATCACACATCAAGCAACGATTGAACAAATATGATTTTGATTGCATGGGACCTTTAACAGTATACACCAGTAGAAATCCACCTTTTCGAGCTGAAAGATTATGGCTAGAGCTTACCCATAATGTTGCACAATGATTTACGTCAGTAAATCATAGTATGATGTATTTGGTCTTGAAGTGACTAATCTGAACTGTCCGCTCAATGTCATGTCTTTTCCTATGAGATGACGTGAATATTATTTTTACCATACGTTTCAGAGTTTGGTTTTATTTTAATGTTATCACCCACCAGCATGACCTAATTATTTTTCTATTAATTAGAAACACCTGCAAAGTTATTTCTATTCGCGACTAAGCCAAACAGCCTTTCCACGTCCTCTTGATATTTGTCCTGATTTATACAGCTATTTTGCAGCCTACACTGCAAAATGCGATATCTAAGCAATCCTAATTAACTTGCGTCGAGGCAAAGTTTACTTTGATCCACTGTGCAGATATTGCTCTGCCATTTCCTGGTTGTTAAAATTCGAATAGTTTGTGTGATATAACAAGCAAGTATAGTGTAGAGAATCATTGTACCATCTAAACCGCTGTGAAATATATTTTCCATAACCACAAATATTGTATTTTCAGTTGTTTGAAGCTAGTGTACCAAACCGAAAGTAAAAGATGCAAAAAAATAAACATAAAGCATAGAAATATACACATAGAACATACCTACGCTTCTTAAGCTTGCTTTCAATGCGAATGACAGCTCTAAAACACACATTTCTTTGGGAATTTGGTTGGGTCGCATAAAAAAAACAACATATTGCATTTTTACTTTAAAGAAATAAACTATATTTTTACATTGGCAGATAGTTTTGCTTATTTAAACCCACAAAAGGCTTTATGCAAATGGGGAAAGAAATGTTTTCTAATTTCAAGACCATTAAGATAACATATCTAGAATATCTTGAAATTAAAAACATTACCTTACTGCATTTGTATGAAACCTTTTTTTCGGTTATGTCACGGTCCCTCCTCTGCAGTGCAGGTGCGATTCCTCCTGCAGGCAGAGGAGGGTTGTTAGTGATTGGAGTCACCTGGGCTCAGGGTATTTAAACTGCTTCACTAATCACTCGTCTCTCTCTGCTCCTCCAGGTATGATCCTGTTTTGTTTATTCCTTTGTAGTTTTACTTAGTTTTCACTCATTTCACACACACAGATTCATGCTTCGCTGCACTTGATACTTCATGCTTCGCTACATAATGATACTTTCACACCTCATTCCCTTTTCTTTGTTTAAAGTTAGTTTGTTTACAATAAAGAACCTTTTTGATTGGCCTATAACTGTTGTTCGCATCCCCTCATTTTTGCCACAGGCTATGAGCCGGACTGTGACACTTAATGAGCAATGGAACGCAAGTGGGAATGCGCGTGATCAGAAAATGGCTGACTACCTAGATTCTGCTCTCATTCAGTCCCACAACACAGTAGAAGTCTCATTCACATTTCTATGACATCTAGTGGAAGCCCTAGGAAGTGCAACATCATTAAGTTGGAAAAATAGGATGATCGAGCAGCAGTAATGGCTCTTCGATACTACACGGTACTGTCTTTCCAAGCTAGTTGGAAGACTTCCAGTTTGGTGTGGTGCCATTTCCGTTCCAATTTTCTGGAAGCTTGCTTTCAGGGTTTGGGTATTTTCTGTATACCAGGGAGCACGTTTCTTATGAGAAATCGTTTTAGTTTTTAGGGGTGCAACTGCATCTAGGGTATTGTGCAAGGTTACATTGAGTCCCTCAGTTAGGTGGTTAACTGATTTTTGTCCTCTGACGTCATTGGGTAGGCAGAGGGAGTCTGGAAGGGCATCAAGGAATCTGTGTTGCCTGTGAATTTATAGCACAACCTTTGATGCTCCTTGGTTGGGGTCTGAGCAGATAATTTGTGCAATTGCAAACGTAATAAAATGGTGGTCCTATAGTCCAGGATTATGAGGAAAATCATTAAGATCCACAACATTTATTCCATGGGACAAAACTAGGTCCAGAGTATGACTGTGACAGTGAGTAGGTCCAGAGACATGTTGGACAAAACCCACTGAGTCGATGATCGCTCCGAAAGCCTTTTGGAGTGGGTCTGTGGACTTTTCCATGTGAATATTAAAGTCACCAAAAATGTTAATATTATCTGCTATAACTATAAGGTCCGATAGGAATTCAGGGAACTGAGGAAAGCTGTACAAGGCCCTGGAGGCCTGTAAACAGTAGTTATTAACAGTGATTGAGTAGGCTGCATAGATTTCATGACTAGAAGCTCAAAAGACAAATGTCATTCGTCAGCCTGTCGCTCCTCCTCAATCTGACGCTCAATTTCCTCCAACACTAGTAGTTTCATTGTCTCTTGTAGGACAGCGGTCTGTGAATCGCTGGGGGCTAGTGAATGGCGGCTTCCATGGTTACTTCCAAATGGGTATCCACTGGTTGAACTCTCACTCCGTCTAGAGTGCTTTGACAATTTCCCTTTAGTTAACCTCATAGTCCGCCCCATCCCGCATGCGGTCGCGTTACTACAGCCTCAAGCTCATTACCATAACGCAACGTTAGCGATTTCTAAAAATCGCAAATGAAATGAAATAAATATGCCTGCTCTCAAGCTTATCCATTTCTTAACAATCCTGTCGTCTCAGATTTTCAAAATATGCTTTAGAACCAGAGAAAATCAATCATTTGTGTAAGAGTGGTGATAGCTAGCTTAACATTTAGCGTTAGCATTTAGCACGCAACATATTCACAAAAACCAGCAAAGGGATCAAATAAAATAATTTACCTTTGAAGAACTTCAGATGTTTCAATGAGGAGACTCTCAGTTACATAGCAGATGTCCAGTTTTTCCTGAAAGATTCTTGTGTAGGACACATCTTTCCGTTTTGTTACTATGCATTTGGCTACCGAAACTAACCGAAAATTCAGTCACCTACAAATCAAACTTTTTTCCGAATTAACTCCATAATATCGACTGAAACATGGAAAACGTTGTTTGAATCAATCCTCAAGGTGTTTTGTCATATATCTCTTCATTGAAATGGCAGTCCTAGAAGCCTTCTTTGTTCTCTGATTCGGATGGAAAAATACTGGTAGCTGACTTTTGCGCACCAATTTCCACGCAGACACCGTGCGGGACACTTGGCAATTGTAGTCTCTTATGGTCAATCTTCCAATGATATGCCTACAAATACGTCACAATGCTGCAGACACCTTGGGGAAACGCTAGAAAGTGTCCGTTCATTCCTGTCGCATTCACAGCCATATAAGGCGATCATGGAAAACGTACCTTCAGAAATCCTGTTCATTTCCTGGTCGCTCAAACATCTTGGTTTTGCCTGAAGCTTTTGTTATAAGGCACTCACAGTGAAAATCTTTGCAGTTCTGGAAACGTAAGAGTGTCTTCTTTCCAAAACTATCAATTCCAAGCATAGTCGAGCATCTTTTCGTGACAAAACATTGCGCTTAAAACGGGCACGTCTTTTTATCCAAAAATGAAATAATGCCCCTAGTGGACTAACAGGTTAGGGGGTGAGCGGAGCTTGCCTCGGGAAACGGGTCGACCTGTGTGGTGGGAGTTACCTCCATGGGTTCTTCCTGTAGACCACTTTCTCGTCCCAAAGCAGTTTCTAGTCCTTGGCACGGAGGGGATGATTGATGGCTGAAACGTACAGTTGATCCATCACCAATCTGAGCTCTGGTGGGCTTGCACTTTGATGTGGGAAACTCGACCACATAATCCTTAAGATATCCAGGTGCTTGTCTGGTTCTTCTGGTGCTGCTGGTGGTTGAGGAAAAAGCATTCTTTGTTGCTTTAGGCTTAGCTCCTGGATCTTTAATTTGTTCCAAGACCTTTCGCTCAGCTGCTCTTTCCTCCTCTCTTCTTCCTTCCAGTGGAGACAATTCTTCCTTCTTCTCCATTTCCTTTTCACCTGTCTTTGGTTCAGTCATCATCCGGCTCGAAAGACCATTGAAAGATTAGTGGAATCTTTCTGGGTAGCTGGACAGGTTGGATGACTGACAATGAAGGTGAACAGGTGGGCCTTTTCTACAATTACAGTATAAGAACACCTTTCCTTTCTTTGAAAAAAAGTTAAAAGGGTCTAATTTGATCAGTGTGAAGAATACCATGACAGCAAATGACATCACTTTCTGAGGTCTCCGTCTGCACAATGGGCCGATCGGATACAAAGAGGCATAGCAATAATGGAGTCTCCTGACTGGAGAACAAATAGTTTTTCACCAAGTAGCCTTAGTAATATCATTATTTTAAGTGGTGTCCCTTTGTTTTTACATTTATCTTACCTCCCTAAGTAAGACCCCTCACCTTAAAAGCATTTCAAATATATTCCCTTTGATGGAGTGGGCCTTTATTAATAGGGACACATTTCCCTCTCTTGTTGAGGTCAGTCACAGTTCAGATCCCTCCGGCAGGGGTTCCAGAGAATAACAGATATTGACATCCATCCAGGGTCTCTGACAAAGGGAATGGTTTTGCTCTAGCTCTTGTAGACCTACCTGTCCACTGCAATTGTCTGTATTATGAAGTGCTGTCACCCCAGTTTGCATTTGACGATTGACTGTGTGCCACTCGGCTTGGTGTTTGACCCCGCTGCTTTTACAAATGTTTCATTTAACTCAGGCTCTGGGGGTTTGGGGCATGACACAATTGTGAAAAAGGGGGGTACGTTCACCATTATTGAGAGTGACCCATAAATAGGCACCTTCACTACTATATTATAAATACATATGGCTATAAGACTATATAAGGAAATACAATGTCACAAAGTTATATCAAATCAAAAGGAGGTAGTTATTGCAGATTAGCTTGGATTTTTTAAAATTAACATTCTGTCACATTTACTTGATTTGTTTCAGCCTTGTAAGACAGTGACGATGATTTAGTCAAATCTGCAATGCTCAGAAATGGGCACCATGAATAATTTGTGGCTGTTTGCTTTTGTTTTGTTTAACATCTTCTCCAGGGAGAAAACAGGAGTGATTTCTAAGATCGTGGGGAGATGCAATCTCGAAGCAGAGTGGCACTGGTCAGCGTGTAACATCTCATTGAAAGTGATTTCTTATCAGTAGGAGTTGCAGTGCCAGATGTCCCCCCATCACTGCCACCTACTTTCCTCCCTCCCCCCTCTGGAGTGTCTCCTCACACAAAGGTTAATGTAGGCAGGGAGCAACAAGGCACCACAGACACACAAGCAAGCAAATTCTCTTGGCTGGGGCCCTCACAGGACTCTCTCTCTCACATACACACTCACAGAACATTGTTTAATCCCCCTATCCCTCCCACTCTCCTCCCAGACCCTTGATCAATCTGTAAAAATTCATAGGATTGGGTTTCTCATTGTGGCGGTTTACCCATCGTGCTGACAGTGGTGGCGACAGCACCCAAGCACCCAGTCTTTGATATTCCGCTGTTCAGGGCTGAAATTGAAATTTGCTGCCTTGCCAGGTCCTTTGGCAGAATGTAGAAGGGAAATACAAGGAGGGAGAGGGGAATAAATAATAATGCACAGCGGTAGGGCGATCTGATGCTGTGAGGATATAGTGGCATATTCCATCGTCAGATCAGACATCCTCGTAAGACAAATGAGTAAAACAAGAGAGAGATGCCTGCCGCCAAATAACATAGGTATAAACAAGAGCCTCTTCCCCAATGTTCTAACTTACCGATTACAGATAGACTACAGTATATAGAGTATTACAAACAGTAGGAACACTTTCCCAATATTGAGCCCTCTCTTTTACTTTCAATACAGCCTCAATTCGACTGGGCATGGACTTGAAAGGGTTCCACAGGGATGCTGGCCCATGTTTACACCAATGCTTCCCACAGTTGTGTCAGATTGTCTGGATGTCCTTTAGTTGGTGGACCATTCTAGATACACACATTGGAAACTGTTGAATGTGAAAAACCCAGCAGCATAGCAGTTCTTGACACAAACTGCTGAATGATGCACCCTATGGCAGCTTCTAGTGTATTGATGGGGGGCAAGATCTGAAAACACATGTAGTCCTGCTTTGCGGCATTTGGCGAAGGCTCTATGGACTGATCGCACTATACGGTACCTTGCAAAAGTGTTCATCCCTTTTGCGTTTTTTATTTTGTTGCATTACAACCTATAATTTAAATATATTTTTATTTGGATTTCATGTACTGGAGATACACAAAATAGTCCAAATTGGTGAAGTGAAAAAAAAAAAACTTGCTTCAAAAAATTTAAAAATTTAAATGGAAAAGTGGTGCATGCATATGTATTCACCCCCTTTACTACGAAGCCCCTAAATAAGATCTGGTGCAACCAATTATCTTCAGAAGTCACATAATTAGTTAAATAAAGTCCACATGTGTGCAATCTAAGTTTCACATGATATTAGTATATATATATATATATATATATATGTATGTATATACACCTGTTCTGAAAGGCCTCAGAGTCTGCAACACCACTAAGCAAGGGGTAGCACCAAGCAAGCGTCACCATGAAGACTGTGGTGGCTAATTTCTGTATTACCAAATGAGGAAAAACATACTTCCCAAACCAGTAAGAGTTATACTTACACTACATTTTTAATAATAAGAGCTTTGCATTAGCAATGACTTTCAACGATTCGCCATTTCTAATGAACCGTTGATAGTGACAACAAAGATATTTTATAGCCAAGATACACCCCTCTCAAACTACACAACAAAGCACAGATGGTCACAAGGTAAAGATTTTATAATAAGAAAGGAGTATCCTGTAGCCAGATAGCATTCACTATATATTATCGTTCAGTTTGGTCCCTGAGACGAGGTTCTAATCTCGTTCCTGGTACTTCATAGCACAAAACACCAACTCATACAATGGCATAAATCAATTTTCAACTCTAGATACTCCCGCCTCAAGTAAAACCCCTTCTTGACCCCTCTCCTGGACAAGCTCACTGAGGGGAATGAGCCTCTAGGTCATACACTATCCCAGGATAAGTGCAACATCAGAGAGGACATACAATGGTTCCGGACACTGCCATACACCTCCCCCCAATGCGAAAGGAGGGAGTGACTTGCGCACAGACATTGTGGAGACAAGTAATTGGTTCCCCATTAATCACGCCATACCTTCACATGGTTTAACAGATACATTCACATATGAAGACAATGTTCCATCCTGTCATCTTCCCTTTCTGATATTCTGCATAGCACCAGGGATATGTGAAAGACAAGCCTGACCTCTCCCCTCTCTGGGCCCCAAGTGACTGAGCCCCAGCTGAAGGAAGAAATGCAACTGCCAACACCAGAGTTGATAGAAATACATTCTAATAAAATGTATATCACATAAGAATATTATGCAGATAAGACATCTTAAATTATCTATGTTACTCAACTAATTCTGATTCATCCACCACAAGACCAAGGAGCTATCCAAAACAGGTCAGGGACAAAGTTCTGGAGAAGTACAGATCTGGGTTGGGTTATAAAAAAATATCCAAAACTTTGAACATCCCACGGAGCACCATTAAATCCATTCTTAAAAAATGTAAAGAATATGGCACCACAACAAACCACAGACCAGGCATGGAGGGCATTAATCAGAGAGGCAACAAAGAGACCAAAGATATCCCTGACGGAGCTGCAAATCTCAACAGCGGAGATTGGAGTATCTGTCCATAGGACCACTTTAAGCCATACTCTCCACAGAGCTGGCTTTACGGAAGAGGGGCCAGAAAAGGCTTAAAGAAATAAATAATCAAACGCATTTGATGTTTGACAAAAGTCATGTAGCAGACTCCCCAAACATATGGAAGAAGGTACTCTGGTCAGATGAGACTAAAATGGAGCTTTTTGGCCATCAAGGAAAACACCATGTCTGGCGCACTGTGGTATGACTTAAAGATTGCTGTCCACCAGTCGAACCCATCCAACTTGAAGGAGCTGGAGCAGTTTTGCCCTGAAGAATGGAAAAACAATCCCAGTGGCTAGATGTGCCAAGCTTATAGAGACATAACCCAAGAGAATTGCAGCTGTAATTGCTGCAAAAGGTGGCTCTACAACGTATTGACTTTGGGGGGGATGTGTGCCGGAAGAGTTATGCACGCTCAAGTTGTTTGTTTTACAATAAAAAATATTTTGCAAATCAAATGATACAAACTCTCATATAATCCATTTTAATTCCAGGTTGTAAGGCAACAAAATAGGAAAACTGCCAAGGGGGGTGAATACTTTTGCTTGTGTAGACTCATTGCGGGGCAGTCCTTCTTACTGTAGCACTGTCCCTCCCCCAAGGCGGGGTTTTGGAAAAGGGAGGCAAACTAGGTGACTGCTAGCTAGCTAGCTAACATTACGCAATGCAATGGCTTCAAGTGATTCCTCATGAAAATTAATTTGACGGTTAATATTTTTTTAGGTTCTTTTACTTGGTAGCATTGAACCATTCTTGTATGAACCGGAATATAGTGAAGATAATTCGAGACAGAGGGAGTTAGATTGAGAAGCTCCGCTATAGACAGCAGCAGCTGCTCCGGCCGTAGATCCTGGTGAACCTCGAGCAAATATTGATTGATGGGGTCTTTGTGGTAATTATCCAGCTATGCCAACAGAGAAAGAATGTATTTTCTGCAATGAATTGGATCGCGGACAGGTTTTACTGAGAAGGTTCACTGCACGAATGACAGATGATCGCATATTTCACAGACGACAGCTGTTTTTGTGCACATATGGACAGAGAAGTATAGAGAACATACTTCAGAGTCCCAAATATCCATTTGAGAAGTCAGCCAGCTGGACTAAGAGGGCAGATGACAAATTAGTAAGTTCTTTTTCATGCCAGCCAACTTTAGTCTATCAAGCTATTGAAAACAAAGCTTGTGTCTTGCTGGCTAACAAAATGTGTTACAGTGAGGAGGAATCGATTTGACATGTTTTTGTTTGCTAGGTTTCGTAGCTAGCGACACAACTATAATATGAGATGTGTACCGCAATTATAAAACAGTTTCTCTTTTTAAAAATAACTAGCTAGCTACTTTAGCTAGATAAGGCTACTAAACAGCAAACTACAGCAAACTACAAGATAGCTAGCTAGGTTTACCAACAAACATAGCTAATGTTAGCTAAGTACTTGACTGGAGTTGGCTAGCTAGCTAACATGGTTAGCCCACTTGCTACTTGCATGCATCGCATTTGTAACTAAACTTGTTAGCTGGCAAACCTAAGTACTGTAACGATTAGTTAGCTGACATCATCAACTGTAAACCATGAGTCATTTTGGTGACATTGTTAAAAAAATATGTAATTGTTGACATTTTGGTTATGATTATGACAGTCGAAGCATTTCAATCACGTCATTAAAGGGATGATTAAAGGCATGATGGTGCAAAATACACAGACTCTCAACAGAAGGAATTATCACGCACCCATTTAACGTTACTGTTGTAGTTCCGTCTCTAAAGTTGATGAGCAGGTTTTACTAGAAAAATATTTGCCTAGACATGGCTGTACTGTCTGCCTGTGGGTACACTACCGTTCAAAAGTTTGGGGTCACTTAGAAATGTGCATTAAAATAACATCAAGTTTATCTGAAATACAGTGTAGACATTGTTAATGTTGTAAATTACTTGTAGCTGGAAACGGTTGATATTTTTAATGGAAAATCTACATAGGCGTACAGAGTCCCATCGGCACGTTGTGTTAGCTAATCCAAGTTTATCATTCTAAAAGGCCAATTGATCATTAGAAAACCTTTTTTGCAATTATGTTACCACAGCTGAAAACTGCTGTGCTCAATAAAGAAGCAATAAAACTGGCCAGAAACAAAGAACTCTTCTGAAACTCGTCAGTCTATTATTGTTCTAAGAAATGAAGGCCATTCCATGTGAGAAATAGCCAAGAAATTGAATATCTGGTACAATGCTCTGTACTACTCCCTTCACAGAACATCGCAAACTGGCTCTAACCAGAATAGAAACAGGAGTGGGGGGCCCTGGTGCACAAATGATCAATAGGAAAATAACAGAGTGTCTAGTTTGAGAAACAAATATGTCACAAGTCCTCAACTGGCAGCTTCAATAAATATTACCCACAAAACACGTCTCAACGTCAACATTGAAGAGGCGACTCCGGAATGCTGGCCTTTTAAGTGTAGAGTGGTTCGTTCTACATTGTGTAATTTAATGAGGAAACTGCCACAACTGGAGGTATGCTTGTTGGATTTTTATTTTCCCTGTGCGCGAAGAGACAACAAACAATATGTTAGCCCTTGGTGCAGTCACAACTCTCAGGCATCTCGCTAGCTGAAGGTCAGGCAAGAGAGACCAAAAATAAATAACAGGTGCTGCATGCACACATTCAGTGCACAACAGCACACCATACAATACAAGTAAAATGATATACAACACCTGCGCACGAAGACACAAAGCACAATATGTTAGCACATGGCACAGTCATAGCTCTCAGGCACCTGCACGAGCACATGGAAACTTACTCAAACACTGTCCCAAGTTCCCAATACAACAGGTAACAATATACAATAGGTAACCTAGTTAGCGAGCTCGGTTAAACTTGTTAACATAAATATTTATATTGCGTACATTGTGTAACATTACCACGGGTTTATATTGAATAATTGCAGAGCCAAGGACAACATACATCGCTAGCTGAACGTCAGGCTAGAGAGAACCATAGGAGGTTACAGAAATTCCGATAACCCACAATGGACCAAACCAAAGATTATAAAACTTTTACAATCAAGTGTATTTACAATATAGATATGAAAGAGTTTGTACACAAAAAATAACATTAGCTATCCATCTGTAATTAAAAAATAAAAACACACTGAATTATTATTATTAACATTCCCTCTTGACCTGGCCTATTTGAACTGGTCCTTGTGTGCAATTTGGTGCATAATCTAGGGGAACAACGTCACACTGCAACATAGGCAGAGTTCCTCTGTCCAGTGTCTGTGTTATTTTGCCCATCCTTAACTTTTCTTTTCATTGGCCAGTCTGAGATATGTCTTTTTCTCTACAACTCTGCCGAGAAGGCCAGCATCCTGGAGTCGCGCTTCACTGTTGATGTTGAGACCGGTGTTTTGCGGGAACTATTTAGCGAAGTTGCCAGTTGAGGACTGAGGCAAATACAGGTGTGCTGAGATTGTAGCGTCATACCCAAGAAGGCTCTAGGCTTTAACTTGTTATGCTGCCAACGGTGCTTCAACAAAGTCCTGAGTAAAGTTAATGAATACTTATTTAAATATGATATTTCAGTCTTTATTTTTTATAAATTTGCAAACATTTCTAAAAAACATTTTTTATTTTGTCATTATGGGGTATTTTGTGTAGATTGGTGGGGTGGGGGAACAATTTAAATAATTTTAGAATAAGGCTGTAAGGTAACGAAATGCGGAAAGAGTCAAAAGGTCTGAATACTTCCCGAATGCA